>NW_011338636.1:170892-176859 GCF_000735185.1 Notothenia coriiceps
CCCCCCCCGCTTTGATAAACCTACAGAGTCTGCAGTGACCATGCTCCCTGCAAAATGTTTCCTTTATTATAAGTTATTGTCCTTGAGAATTGTCCTTCTTTCTTCTTTTAAACTTATACTTCTATTTTCAGATGTCTAACTTGGGATGCATCTGTTCACTTGTGTTTGGCACCCCTTAGCTAGCTCCTCAACTCACTTTTCTGGCAACTGTTAGAAATGTTACACTCAATTTGTTGAAGTGCAGCCATTTCGCTGCAAACTCTCCATTGCACAGAAGAAGTTATCTTTATAAATGACAGAATGGACCTTGTCTGAATAGAGCTTTGTTTACTGTTTAACAAAAAGGGGGGCCCCACTCTATATTTCATCTGTCACCGATGCTTTTCTTTCCTTCAACAATGCTCGATTGTTTCCACGAAAATGTCAGGTTCCATGAACAGGAGAATTCTGTATTATTATGTTCCTGCCAAATTCCGATCTCTGTTTTCCTTCTCGTGCTCACAAAGGGCTCATAACTTACTGTCAACTACTAGGCAAGCCACAAAGCTCCACTGTTGCTCAGCAAATAGGCTTGTGTTGGTTGATGAGTTGACTCGCTGTGAGGTTTGCTTAAGTGCAGCAGCAGCAACAGAAGTCTCTTTGGGAACTCCATCCCCCAGCAGGCCCACAGAAAAAAAGGAAAGTTAAAGAAAGAAAGAGAGGTAGAACAACAAGAGGCTTTTCTTGTCTCAATTTTTGTCCTACTCTCGGGAAGGGAAACAGTTTGTCTTGTGAATGAGGCTGCTGAAGTTGTTGTCCAGCTACTGTTTATTTCTTCTGTGTGTGCCTGAGTCACATCCAGTACGCTACTTTTCTATTGGATACGTTCTATTACAGAATGATGCACAATAGTAAAAAAAAAAGGCCTGCGATGAATTTTTCTGGACACCCATTCTTCATTTGTGAAAGCATATGCATGAGTGAACTTGTGTGTGTCCTGGGGAACTGAGAAGCTGTAATGCCATCCAACTCTGAGCTTGTGTCCTGGGACCAGGAAAAAGGCCTAAGGCACAGGGGACCAAAAAAGAAGGAGGAGGAGTAGGAGGAGGAGGAGGAGGAGGAGGAGGAGGAGGAGGGGGCAACGAGGGACTGAGTGTGTGAGTGCCCATCGACCCTTCCCGGGTAGACAGACACTTAAGCACTCTCACACCTGCATCTGCCTTTTTCCTTGTGTGGGGGGCAAGGACACCACCCATGCTGTCATGGCAGCTGCACAAGTGTTTAAAGTGAGATACAAGGCAGTTCCTCTAGCAGCATATTATTGCAAATAATTTACCCTGCAAAGTAATTATCAATGCTCTGCTCAGCATGTAAAGTGTGCACTTCAGGTGGCTTGCTTAATTTGCTCTGGGTGGCTATCATTTGAGTGTGGATTTGAGCTGTGGTAACTGTGGCAGTTTCTAATAGAGCAGGCATCCGGAGAGAGTGTGAAGTGAGGATGAAGTGCCGCCGTAATTGAGTTGACTTTTTGCAAGGGAAGGTCAACAATAATGGAGGAACAATTTAAACAAATTCATTTAGACACCTCTCCAGTCACCGTACAGTAGGTTATCTTGTTGGAAAATCTGTATTTTTCCAACCATTTGCTATATTTTACTATCATTATCTATAATTAAGAGATTTCAATGGATTTATCTATTACTGACTCAAAGAGACTTGTAAAAAAAAGTGCAAGCGATCTCTTTTTTTCTGAATACCTATCTTTAAATCTGCCGGAATCACGCAATAGTAAAGATGCATGTGCTTGAGAACTCTGTGTCTAGCTATGTGTGTGCTGAAAAAGAGGCTAACTGTGAGCAGTACAGCCCGTGTTACGGGTTGATTATGTATCCAGAAACCTGGCTGCTGCACAGCATGGCACAATCACAATGGAGGGTGATAATTTAATTGTGCTAAACGGTGGATTCCGTGTCAATGCTCCTCCAGCTGGGAGCTGTCAGGTAGTAATATCTCATTATGGCAGGTGAAGAACCCAGAGGAACCCTACCACGACACCTGTTAGAACAGGAGGAACCCCTGAAGGGAAACAGATGATTTTCTCTCTCTCTGACTTTCTCTCACGCCCACACTCACGCACAAGTGCGCACACACACACACACACAGACATAACAGTTTAAAGCCCCACAACTCTTTCATTTTTTGCTACTTCACTTTTAAATATAATAAGGAATTATACTATTTGTTTTTTAAGTTATAACCTTTGTTTTTAAATAACATTTTGATTAAACATTGTTTTTGTTTGTTTAAGGATCTTAGTCAGTACTTACTATGCAGTGACACAACTAATTGTTTCTTTTGTTCATGCTTGAGACAGTTGGTCAATTTGAACACTTAAAAATGTTTTATATGTCTTATAATTGTTTTTTTTTGTACATGAACATTGAATGCATGCATTACGTACACCCTGTCACACATGACAAGTGAAGCCCTTTATCTTCTATGGCCTGTTCTCCCCTTCAGTGAAAGAAAAAAAACCAGACGTTTTGTGTTTAAATAATTTATTAGATTTTCTCTCCTTTTGTCTGCTGATATCATGTATAGGAAAAACATGTAATATTCCCCTATTGGGTCTTGTGATCAAAACTTGAAGGTGCAAGACATTACTACTGAGAAACACAAGTGGGGGTGGGGTGGGGGAGATGGTGTGGCATTACTTATCACCATTGTCCCTAAAAGGTAAACAGTGTCACAGAGCAGATACAGCGGGTGAAAGTCAGTGAGAGCCTTTTACGATGAAAGGGGAAATGGGATAGCCGAGAACACATGGCCCCTCAGTCACAAGACCCCCTAGATGAGCACTGCACAACACTCCTCTAATAGTCACCAATTAAGCAGAGGTTGTTTTGCACGATGATGAAACATTATAGCAGGGAACAATTCATGACTCAAGGCATTCCAGGCTATATGAGCCCGTGGCCGGATAACTTAAGTCCTAATCCTTCCAATGTGCCCAATATTGTCAGCTATATATAGGCCTGTTATTTTTTCTAACTGACCCTTCCTCTTCTCTGCCTCGAGTTTTCAAAGTCACTAGGGCTTTGTATTTCAGAAGGAAGGCACCATTTCATCCACTTATTGATTACCTTGGTTAGTTTTCTATTGTTAATGTGCAATCAAGCATGAGGGAGGGCAGCTTGTCAAGGTTTTATGAGCTAACTCAGTGCAACATATTTTTACTGTTCAGTCTGTTATAGCACATTTTGAGCTCATTATCTAAATGTATTCAATTATTAATAAGGGTAGGGTCCTTTCACAAAGCCAGAATATATTGCAGATATACAAACAGGGTTGTTTTGCAGATTTTATTCAGAAAGCTCAGATGCCTTGCTGTAAAGTTTAGTTCCATGAGAAAATGGGATAAGCAGGCATATTCTACATATTCTTCCTCATCAAATGTCTTTGTTGTGTCTATGTTGATCTTTTGCACAGAAACCCCTTTAGATCTCAGAACTGTGTGATCCCCGCTCAAAATATGAAAAATAAAATACCGTACCGTTGCCCTCAGATATTTTCAGAGAATTACTGCCGCACTTCCTCTTTTCCCTTTCAATGATATGAGGTAGTATTGTATGGGGCTTGACAGAGGGGGTGCTCCGTACTCTTAAGCTTCCTGCGCGCAGCCCTCCCAGCACTGCTAATAAATTATTAACTCCTGCTGACAAATACTGTTATGGAGCCTGCCGCAGATCTGTTGCATTCTTTAACAAGATTGCTGTAGACACATGTTACAGGAGGATGGAGTCTCCATCGCTCCCTCTCTCCTTTCCTCTTTCTCTATCCCCTTCTCTCGCTCACGCCTCAGCAGTTTGACTGATGGCTGGAGACCGAAGTAAAAGTGCCTGAGAGACTGAATATTTTAGTGGTAAAATAATACCACTTGATTTAGTGTGTAATACAAAAGCAGTGCTTTGTTTCACTCTCACACTCCATTGAGGACGAGGTGCTTGTTGCTCTCGAGGCTTGGGCTTTTTGGTTGCATGAATAAAAAATACATCAGAATCTATGTGCCCGATCTGCTCCTACCACACACATATTCGCACACACGCATCCCCTTCTAGCCCTCCAAAACCCCACGACTGCCCCCTCTACATGGATGCTCTGAACTTTGCTCTGACTTTTGATTTTCAATTAACAGTAACCAATTTCGAGATCACTTTCTATTTGATATAATTACAGGAAACAATTTAATGGCTGATTAAAATTGAGGGCTGAGTCCCACTAAAGACACAGCTGACGACACATCCAGGCACAGAGGCTAAAAGGCAGAACGTTAACAGACAGACAGAGAGGCACAGGTCTCACACTCCTGCCCTGCCGTATACCTGACATACCGGGGTTTGTTTGTACAGCTGCTGAGACACATGAGATTAACCTCGGCTACCGTCGTCCAGCTCCTCCTTCACTGCCCAGGTTGATCTGTGACTGTGTGCCAGCGTGCACTGTGTGTGTCTGTGTGTGTATACTGTAAGTGAATGAGAATTAGATAGAGTGCGGTAACTCAAATGTACTGTTTTATTTGGATATACTAGTGCGCATTTCTGAACCACATTTCAGCATTAATTCCCTGCAGTCGTCTGCTTACTTCTCAATAGAGAATCAAACCTTTCTGCCATTCATTATAGAAACGACACCGTAACTTTGTCTTTTATCAATTCATATTCTCTCAGTATTATATTTAGATTTAATTCTTCATTTAATATACGTTTTCACATATCTGTCATTTTAAAGTTGCTTTATCACTTTGTACAGCACTATGAATTGCCTTTGTTATTTGAAAGGTGCTATTCAAATGCTCCTGACTTCAAGACAATATCAAATCCAGCTGTTCATTAAAGTTACATTGAAAAAACACCTTATTTGACAGACTTATTTGAGTGAATCAAAGAACTAAAAGACACAAGAAACTGTTAATAAAAGCCTTTCTTAAATGGAATATGTCTTTCCCTATCTGTTAGTGTCTGACTCTCAGCCGAACACAAGGACAACATCGCACCACAGCCTGCCTCAACCTTGAGATTCCCCCCTCCCTCTCTCAAGCCACACCACATACTCCTCGGGGGCATACGGTACTTGCCCATTCTATTTCTCCATACTTATTTGAGCGGCGGCGCGCGCCGCCCGCGCTCAGCGTCTCTCGACGATCTAAACCAGGGTGTTGTTCCGTGCACAAAGCACTCACACTAGAGCACCCCCAGCGACATTTGAATGGGAGAAGTGATGTAGAATATGCACTGTCTATGGGTCCCATTTCTCATGGAAGACTGAAACTGTAACCAGCACAATAGCGCGGTGCACACATCTGAGCTCTGCTGAATCACACAAATTGCCAAAACAACGCCTGCTGTTCTGGATATATGTGCAAGCTAGTGATCTGGCTTTGTGGAAGGACCCTACCGTTTTAATAATTGTAATTTAGATATGAGCTCCCCTAAATGTGTCTCCAGACCCTGACCAGTAAGAACGGCGCAGATGGTGATCAGTGATCAAATGTGAGGTGACAAGGAATACACAAATTCGTTTGCGGACGTGCGAGATTTAGCTATGAAACTCCTGGACAGCCCTGCCGGTCCCCTCCTAATGCCTATCTGTTGAACAATTAACCCAAATGAAAAAGATCACACACCAACAGGTTTATCACATACCTGGATGAAATGGCTGCCTCCTTTTGAAATCCATATAAGCCTCCCTCCTGTGACTTAATAGTGAACTCGTCAGTGAGATAGTCTGCGGCTCAGCTTCTGGAATTCACAGGCACCGCCTAGTATATAGCTGAAATATTGGCATGGACAGGGAGTTTAAGGACGTATGTTATCAGGACGAGGGCTCATATAGCTGATGATTAGAGTACTCGATGAATTTATTCTAAGAGTTGCATATCAGTTTCATTCCTCGTCGCTAATAGACTTCTGGTTAAGTTAGTGATATTAG
>NW_011338636.1:176884-274528 GCF_000735185.1 Notothenia coriiceps
CCCCCCCCCAGGCAAACTGAGGGTGGGACTAAAGCGCTGTCACACTGACCCCTGTGGATAGAGCAGGAGAACGGGCAGATGGTGATCAGTGATCAAATGTAGTACAAGAACCCTGAGCATTTTGTCATATACAAACACAGACCCATACCTTCTCCCTCTTAATAAGTATTTCTCCTTCCTCTGTCGCCCACGGACGTACACTCATTCTAAGGAGTCACATCCTTGTTGGAATTGTCAATGTGCTTTAGTTGAAAAGCAGAACAACAGCTCAGGAAAAGGCAGATTAGGAGTTATATACGCTCCATCTCCTTCTCTCAGTAGGAAGGCCATATTATCCGCTTTTTAATTTAATACCAAATGCATAATTAGATTCGCTTGGCACAGTGTTTAATTTCATTCATTGTAGCACACAGCACGAGTGGAGCCTCATTAATTGTGAGAAAAAGCTGAATTGATTGTATAAATTCTACACCAAAAAGAGTTGGTTTGTAAAGCAGAAAAAACAAATTAAATTAGAATTAACATGAGTTTTCTTTGCACCTGATATGTCAAGTAGACTATTCGCTGTAATATTCATGAAAGCATGTGACAGATTTGTGAATGTAGTCCTCCACTGTCAGTTTTTTGATTTTGATTACGTAGGATTTGTTTGCCCAAGGGAAAAGTGTCACACCAAAATGTTAATAATTCCCTAATTTGACGTGATTTAAAGTGGGAACAAAAGAACACAAGGCTGGCTTACGTTTCTATTTGATTGCTTTAGAGTAACATCAACTATCACAGAGAAATGATGGAATGCTTGAAGGAGAAAACCCAATCAAATCAACTTAGCAAAAAAGAATATCACCACAGGAAAAAGCAACCCCGTTTTACATCTCTGTGTAGGGGTTGAATTATTTGTGAGGTTTTTATTTGGATGGCAGTCGTATGCCTGTCTGACCTACTGCCTGAGTAACTGACTTGGGGTTTGGGCCAAGACCCAAGCAGGCAGTGTTCCAGGCCTAGATCAAGCCATCCATCTGCATTAAACAAAGGATTAGGGACCCCACTGCCTGCTCTTAAATACACAGGCATGAGCACCAACAGACCCAAGTCAGGAGGAGCATTCAATCCATGCGGCATTGAATGCTCAGATGCACCTTATAATCCCTGTTAGAGCCATTTACACGTGTCCCTGTTAGAGCCATTGACAATCAGCTAAACTTGAGAGTGCCATCATTTAGACAAAAGCCATTTACAATCAGTTAAAGAAGACTGCTAGTCGCATATCAAATACTCTAGAATTGAAATCCTTTTCGTGTATTGTTGCTGATCATCTTGAGATATAATTTCTTCTCCCTGACTCTCATCTCCTTTTTCTGCTCCACAGCAGAGTTATGTCTTCCAAGCAAGCCACGTCTCCTTTCGCCTCTGTGGTCGATGGGGATGATGCCATGAGCCAGGAGCACTTGTCTTGGGAGAAAGAGGAGAGTGCCGAGGCCCATGGCACACCACAGCTGCCCCTGCACAGCCTGCTCCATGGAAAAGCCCATCCTGATGAAATGCAGCCGCTCAGCAGCATGCCTCCAGAGAGCGATTGGGACAGTCTGGTTTCAGCCCAACAGCGCATGGTGAGACAATTCAACAGCCTTCATACATAAATTAAGAAAGAAAAAGGTTAATGTATCGCATAAGAATTAGAATAATAGAAAACAGAATAGCTGTAGAAACATTTTTGAATGAAACAGTTTATGTAGAAGGAATATATAGCCAAGCAGAACCATTTTAGATATATGTAAACGACTGTCTTACTGTCCTCCCTTGGGTTTTCACGCTCCATCCCCACGTTTCACTCACGCCGTGAATCTTCTTCAATTCTGGGGTCTTCTGATAAGCAGCTCTGCCAAACACTAAACCATCAGCTATTATAAGGTTAACCAGAGGACATCTTACTATCCCTTTAATAATGTGAATGGCTCATAAAATCACATCATGACCGAAGTTAGGCCGTGATGCATTCTCGTTGCCATTAAAGAAACATGTCGTGTCCTCGGTGTTCCAATGTTGTTTTTCTTGTTGTGTATAAGCCACATCTGCAGCCAGACCCCAGACGCTGTACATTCTAAGTGCGGCGCTGCTTTGATGTGAGCGGAGCGAAGTAAAGCACAGGCACTTGTGGACTATAGACATGGGATGCAGGTGGTCTGTCTGTGACAGACGGGTCTGTGGTAAAGAGACCCTGAGGGCCTCTGAAGTAGCTCAGCAGTTGGCAACTTAGATCCTCAACACCTCGGCGTTGCAGCACACGCACAAGAAGAACCGACCCACACACATGAATGGCCTCTGCAGCAGCCTGCTCCTCATGATGCACGGCTGCATGCTGACAGTGTAGCTTACTGACAGCCGAGGGAATGCTCAGGTCGTGTCTTCATCTGTGGAACATTTCCTCATCTCAGTAACAGGATTCAGGTTTTCTTTTAATGATTTTATTTTTTGATGGGGAACTAAATACCCAAATAAATAGTTTTTTAAACACCTAAAACCTAAATCTAATTAATTAATTTTAAATACTATAATATGATTAATACTTATTTGTATAGCTCCCCTGTGTTAACATAGTTATTAAATAATGTAAATGGCAAAAGTTCAAATCACACTTCAAAGAGAAAGTGGGAGGAAGGACGCAAAAAGAGAGTAGAGGTAAAATGGGGGACGACAGGGAGATACAGAGAGAAGAAAAGGCAAAGGCATAAGGCGAAAGGAATGAGAGTGTTGCCTTCGCTGATTACCTGACTCCACTGCTGTGCCATGCGTCTGTGTGGGCTGTGCCCTGAACCTGCGCCAGCTGATTAACCCAGCACTGCTCCACTCCCCTCAAGCACTCTCTGCTGTCTCTGCCACACTGCATAATCATCCAACACAGGGCTGGGAGGTGCAGGGTAGGCCTGTAGGTCGTGCCACCCTGGCGCTTGGTACCAGACCACCCGACACACCAATGTAACTCTGCCTGGAGCTCAACATGCAATGCAGGGATGAGAAATTTGCACTGGCAACATTCCTGCCCACATTCCTGACGTATTATTTAGGATTGCCAGGGGATCCAGACATAGTTCTACCATTTAACCATGCTGTACTACACACAGTTATCACTGTGCTCTTGATTAAATCTCACTTGTCCACGATAGGCGTGCAGTATGTGTTGGATACAGGCATGTGTCAGGTTTATTCCCTTCACTTTGAGGCCCAGAGTTTAAATCAGAGCTAACTGTTCCCCCGTTAAAGGCTGCAAACTCCTGGCTGCTTAGCCGCCTTCTGCTTTCTCAGACTCCACAGACCATAATTAACACCACCTTCTGTCAGACGCAACCCTAAGCCATGGTCTGTGTGCTGACTATACACTCCTGTGTGCAGAGTATTCTTTCCCCGTCTCCCGCCCCTCACGCTCTCTCCCATTCTTCTCCCCATTTCCTTCATGTCTCTGTTTGTGCACAGGGAGCACTCAGCAAGTCAGCCAGAGACAGGACCCTTAGTTAAATACTAAACCATACACAGGTGGGACTGAAAAACAACAACAGCTCGAGACAGGACACAGATTTACGATAGCTCAAGGCACTCAGCTGAGAATAGGTCTCCACTAGAAAATGAACAAATTACACAGCAGTCACCCTAACACAAATGTACACTCAAAAGCAATTTGAGAAATTACAGTTGGGAGGTTTCTCTGTGTAGTCTCTGCAGATGAAAAGTAAAGAGCACATTATGGATGCCCTATGAAAGTGTACCTCATCATTTCATCTCAGTTTTTCACTTGTCATATCTAATTTACCAGCAAAGCTAGCTCTGTTGAAGACACAAAAGATGCTGTATGAAAGCCAGAGAGGACCTATTTGATATGGTTGAATCGCCCATGAGTTGCAAAAATCACGCAATCACTGCATTTGAATGAAAAACTGTCAAAAAGCTCAATGGAGCCCTGACAGAACACAAGAACCCACTCATCATTGAATACAAATCCCATCCCTTGTTGCCAACCCTCTCAACTTGTGTTTGTCTTACAGGAATCTGACAGCAATAAAGTATGTTCCCTGTACTCCTTCCGGAACAATTCCACTTCCCCACACAAGCCGGAGGAGGGGGCCCGGGAGCGAAGCGACCTGCTGAGTGGATCAGCATTTGGAACTCCGGAGCGCCGCAAAGGAAGCCTGGCAGACGTAGTTGACACGCTGAAGCAGAAGAAACTGGAGGAGATGACAAAGACAGAACAAGACGGTATGTCTCTGCATGTTTATGTGTGTGTATATAAGGGCGTAGGTACAACTTTTTCCTTTCCAAGTGTGCCTGATCGTCCCAAATGTTCCTTCTTTCTTTCTCATAATTTTCTAGCATCCCAAGAGTCTCTTTTCCCCTGTATCTCTCCATCTCATACACTCACACGGGCACACACACACACTGGGAATACTGACGTTACAGTGTTTCCAAATTGTTCTGAACCTTTTCCAATGTGACAAAAACTGTGTGGCAGTGCACCTCAGCACAAGTGTGGTCTTCTTCAGTGCCAAGGCAAACTCTCTGACTATAAAACTCATAGTGCAGACCTGACGCCAGGAACATTACCTCTTTTTATTTTGCTATACGGAACACTTTTTACGCAAGGCAGTTATTCATCAAAGTTTGCTACACATAAACAACCCTAGCCTTCTCACGTACTATTCATCACACCATGAAGATTTTTTATTTTCCTACAATTGCATACAGAAAAAAAGAAGAAAAAAAGGGGATGAGACTGTTAGGTCTATGTCATATCTGCACCCAGTTTCACCCGGCTCGGCTCTCCCTCCCACAGCCTGCAGTCTATCAAGAGTATGGCGGAAAAACAAATATTTGAAAGAGCTACTGAAACACATCCCCCTTCTTAATTAGGGCTGTAGTAATATAACTACATCCAATCAAATGTTAAACCCCCTTGGGAATGCATGTGTCTCATTTAGTGTCTGGGGAGCTCTTAGCTTAAGCACTTCATCAGACGAATAAATTAGACCTCTGTTAGCCTAAAAATAATTTGCCACTTCTCTTTTAAGTGTTCGTTTGGTGATCTTTGTATCAGAGCATCACGGGCCTCTCACAGAATAATCATTTAGCCACATCCTGATATGCGGACTGATAATTGTGGTGTCATTTAGATAATAAAATACAGAATAATCAGCCTTATTTACCTGAACACCTATACATTTGAGATCATTTAGAAAAGTTTGGATTATTGGAATGAAATGACCAACAAAATAAAAGAGGTAATTGAAACATTATAGATGCAAAACATGCCAATGTGCATAAGCATGCCAGAATACTTGAATCAAATACTTTTCTTTATCATAATGTCCTCAGCCATTGGAAATGTAGCAAACAATATACTAAAACAAAATCCAAATGTAAAACCCCCTGATGAATATCTAAATCTTGCAACTGGTCTTAGATCTGCCGCTGAAACCAGGACACAAGAGAATGTCGGCTCTACCCCACTTTACAAGACACATTTTTTGTAAAATAAATAAAGCGATTCTGTTACTGCTTCTTTATTTTCCCCTTAGGTAAGAATATATTTCACATGTGTCTTGTTTCTCTGAGTTGATTTTCATGGCGAGATTGCCAGTTCTCTCTTTATCGACGGCGGGCGTTATGGTAATGAGCCCCAGCTGGTGAAGGCTGGTTGTTGCAGTAATTTAAATGGTCAAGTGCAGCTTGTAATCCAGGGCCGTATGTTAACGCAGGGAGGAGAGGGTGCTTTAGAGTGCCATACAGCTGTTTTAATCTCCTGTTAATAATAGAGACTTGGTCTGCCTCATGTGCTGTCTGTCATTTATCATCGGCACCTAAATAAACTCCCTTGTTGAAGGAAATTAGTTTGTGAGCAGGGAACACAGCAGAAGACAAGAGCCTCAAAAAGTTCAGAATGCTGTCCCCGAGCTGCAGGAACTGAGAGCTACTCAGTTCCTGAGAGCACTTGAGGAAGCTTCAGTGGTGATGATCAGTGATTACTGTAAAATGGAGGGAGAAAAGAGGAAAAGGAAACCTCACAGAAACCTTTGAGAAATCATAATCGGATGTCTTTGTTTATGCAGAGCGCCCCTGTTGGAAATGAAAAAAGGGCAGGATTAACCGATTAAAGGACATACAAGAAGGTTGGAGAAGCCATTTGTTGTCTTAATGATGTTGCTAACAGCAACAGATGAGCCAAATATATCTCTTATCTAAGCATGACAACTGTTGTGTCTAATTCTGCTGCTTCAATGCCTGCCTGGTCGGGATCACCAAGGTCCGCTGAGACTCTTCACCATCTGCTACCATTCTTCTCTGGGCTTCCTTGTCTGGTCAAAATAGTTCATTGTACTGATGGAGTGAGGATAGATGCTGTGACCTCAAGTGTAGAGAGAAAAAATCTGGTCTATGGTACAATGTGAAACTCCACTTTAATTGATTTTAAACTGGTTGAACATTTGCTTTGAAAAGGCTCCTGGACCTTGAATTCAAATACTGTTGAATGTCTTTATTAACGTTCCGAGTTTTATTAGATGTGATTTTGTCATGTTGTAACATAAATACAATTCCAATTCACTAGTAGCTGTAGCTGATATGTCACCAATTTTAAAATGAATCTGAATGGTATTGTGGGTGAGATGTTGGGAACAGTTTTAGTAGGAATAAGCAGGAAAATAAAAACACTTATATTGGAGAAATGTTGGACTTCTATCAATAATGTATGTCTCCCTTCAAAGTAAATCTGATTGGCCAGTTTCATTAACTGACCAATATGCCTAATACACATTATAACAATAGAGGTGGTGCTCTGTATATCCTCCTTCCTTCCTTCTCAATACATTTGTACCCTTTTACCCTCTTCATCCTTCCACCCTTCCTCTCCATTTCTGGTCCTTAAAGTGCTTTAAGTGCTTGTGACTGTGCTAATGAATGAAAATGTCCTCCCAGCAGCGAGCAGCGCATTTAGCTGAATAGTCACCTTTGCTGTAAAAGCTCTATTAGGCCCCGTTGCCAGCAGGGCTAACGATTGTGGCCCATGTTTATTTACTAGGTATTGTAAATGCATTATTTATGGATAGGTCTCCAGACAGCACTTGTCAAGAGTTAAAAATGTCAGTATAAAGTATTGGGGGAAAAAGAAAAATAGCCACCATTATAAAAACCCAAGGTGACCTTGATTTGATTCACATGCAATTAGAACAGTTTTATATAATGCACTAAAGTATGAATCAATACTGTGCAAGTCAACATAGAAAATACTTTGTGTGTTGAGTCTTTATGATCGTCCCCCAGGACAAGGACGGGTAAATCTGTTTAAGCTTCCTGTCTTGGCTTTTAGGGATTTCCCTGGTATCTACTTGTTGAGTCCTTGCCAGTAAAACTAGCAAAACATTAGAAGCGGTTTTGTTTAATTTTCTCAAGAGAGAGGCATTATGTGTTCCATACAAATACATATCAACAATTCAGTGATGCAGTTTCTTAATATTTAAGTCAAACTTTAAACAAAATGTCACAACTGCTGGTATTCAATATCACATTATGCCATTATGGCTCATTTTCTTGGATGCTGTTAAGAAAAGAGTGCTACATAGTGAAGGAGAGCCAATAGTCTGTGAACAGTTGTGTTCTCAGGACATTTGACACAGCTGTTGAACTGAAAGTGGGCAGTCTTTCCATATATTTTGTTAGCAATAAACCATATTATCATTCACCTAATCTTTTACAGTTCTCATTGAACCAAACGTAAAAACAAATCAAATATTATTAACGTAATAAAGAGAATAACAGAAAGATACTGCAGTATTTTAGAGCAGTCCGAGTAGATACAGTAGGTGTTCAAGCAAAGTACTCAACACCTGGAGCCCTTTGACAGAATCATGGCTAATTAGCTTAGCAAAAGGGGGGGCATTGACACCATTCAGCCAAACTACAACTCCCTTTTAATCCCAGGTAGGAGGATATTTAATGGCTACTAAGAAAATAATCCCCCCCTATTACAGCGGCAGGTAACCTAACCATTACTTGTGACATAAAACAGCACCACAAAGTGAGCCACTGTGAACACAGGGTTATATACGAGCACTGTACGTGTTACTGTGTTGTCAGTAAGACCTCTCTTTCTCTTCCTTTTTCTTGTATCACCTCTGCTCTATTTATAAGTGTAATCCCCCTGACGAGGTTGTGTATTATCACTGTGTAATGACTGTGCGGTAGGTTGAGTGTGGGGGAGTGATCAGCATTGTGTGCGTAGCCCCAGGTCATTATCCTCTATTACAACAGGCCATGTAATGAGATTCAGAGATGGGTGAAAGCTTTGGAAGAGAATAGGATCAGCGCTAAGCCTGTGGTCTGATTAGCACTGATGAACTCTTGACTCTGTTGTAACACTGTCCCCTGTCAGTGTCACAGCCCCTGCTGACTCCACATGGTGGCTCACTGGAAATTGGCTGCAGGTGCATAATAGCACCAACACATTTATTTTTAGAAATGTATTTAGTTTGAATGCAGCCTTTCCAAAAAAGGTTTTCCAAAAGTATATCGCATATCATGCAATCTGTTTTATACATTATATTATAAAATAGGCACCCTTTCCCTACCCCCAAAACAGACTGATGCACCTTCTCCCCTCCTCTTTTAGTTCCCTCCCTTCTCCCCGCTCCTCTCATCCCAGCTGCCATGTCATCTGGTTCTGCTTTATCCCACCTAATTAATAAGAATCTTTGTTATAATGATCTGAGCATGAGCCTCTGACTCTATGCATATGCAATGAGGGCTGGAAATCCAGTTACCTTGGCTGCAGATTTCTAGGCACTCTTTACACATAGCTCTGCGCTGCCTCTCTCTGAGTGCAGCATCCTGCCGGACAGCGTTATGCCGGGACCCTCCTGGCAGGACACACACACTGGACAAACATCAGTCACGCACCAGAATCTCTCCTGTGCACCACCTCCTTTAATAATCTGTTGTTTATTCTATCAACATGATTTCAGCAAGCTACTTATCTTGATGCAAGTAATCTATTTGATCAAATAGCCGATAGTGTGTGTGTGTGTGTGTGTGTGTGTGTGTGTGTGTGTGTGTGTGTGTGTGTGTGTGTGTGTGTGTGTGTGTGTGTGTGTGTGTGTGTGTGTGTGTGTGTGTGTGTGGACTTGGTTGCATATCCTGTATCTGTCAGTTGGGGCCTTCTTGTGCGTGTAAGTGCATGTGTGTGTGTTCTCTTGGCCTGTGGCGTGGTGCAGCAGCCCAGCGGAGCAGTGCTCTGGTCTGTCACTTTTGTTTGAATAGGTAATGTAGATCTGTTCAGGCTGAAGAGACATGAGCTGGAATCGCTTGTTAGGACACATGATCAAAAGCAGCTCTCTGCTTTCTGCCAATCAACCCTCTTGTCACCCTGTGAAGCAGACGTTAAATAGATTTTCCGGCTGTATGCCGCGGGCAGCCTTCCAGCCTGACATGTGAACTTTCACAAAAAAAGATACCCTGCCCCTCGCTCCTCCCTAATCTCACTTTCCCGTCCTCTTTCTTCACGTCCATTTTTTTGCTCTTCCTTTCTTTTTCCTCTCCCCTTTTCCATGTTTTCCCTACCATCTTGAAACCCCAACCTGATCCAGATCAACATTTTCCCTCCTCCTATGATTTTTGTCTCCCACCCCATCTTACTCTCCAGTGACAAAGTTGCTTCTTTGCCAGGCTGAGATCAGAGCCCAGGACTAAATGGAGTGGCTGTATGAGGGGAATAGGGAGCACAGAGTGTCTGGTCCTCTGCTGAATTATGTATTTACTATCAGTTCCAAAACAGAGCCCTCACATAACACAGGCACGTCCCCATAGGCCTTTGGAAGCCGACACAGGTTTCACTTTACACAAGCTAAGATATAGATTTTGTTGCCCCTTTCAAAACGGGAACCCTTTCTGCTGTCTTGGTCATTCAGATGACAAAACAAGCAGCTGCTTCTTCAATGTGCCATTCTTTGCATTCAAGATCACCTTCCCTACTTCTCATATTCCGACTAGTCAACAGTAGCAACTGCTGTGGAGCATTCCATGGGCCATCTTCCCGGGTTTCAGCTGTTGAGCGTGTCCCCCTGCACCCATGCAGCACAAAACTCCCATTGTGATCCTGGCTTACTGGCTGCACAGGAACCCCTTGATAGGAGGAAACGGGTGTCTCTGGGAGACAAATCATGGCCAGGCTTGCACAGAGGCTTGTTTGTCTTTACACATTCCCACACCCACACACTAGATAGTGCAGTATCAATGGGGGGGAAATAGCAAAAATATTTATATTTGCTGTTAGAAAGAAAAACAATAGATTTGCCCCTGCGCTGTATATGGATGACTGAGTGCTGAAATCAGCAGCAGTTTGTAATGGCCTGAGTGTTTTATGTGACACCACACTATTTGGAGTGACACAGAGATGGTGAAATGCTGACACATAAGAAGGCAGAAGCCATTAATGCTACTATATTTGTCATTGGTCTGTGAAGCTTAGAATTGGGAAATAACAGCCTGGTTCTGCTGTCTGTTAAAAGGAACATGAGGAGGGACATAAAGACAAGCTGCACATATTCAGCACAGTGTAGGAGGAGGGGCTGAGGCGCTCAGAAATGGGGAGAACAGGGGCTATTCCACAATGGGATGGAGTGCAGCGCGAGGGCACATGTGTCCTGCTGTGTGTGTGTGTGTGTGTGTGTGTGTGTGTGTGTGTGTGTGTGTGTGTGTGTGAATGCCGGCAGAAGGGTTACACAGGGAGACTTGTGTGCCAGCTCAGTATCACTGTCCTAGCTGTGGCATTCAGCTCCCAAGCATTCTCCACACATAACTTGACAAAAGAGCCGGTGTCATCTGACCAAGGATCAAAATAGTGTGAGTGTAACTCACACCCTGGGCACAGACAGCCTCTGTGGCCTGCTAATGATTTCAGAGCACATTGCAGTCTTGTTCTGGAAGTCAGACGTGCGTCAGCCATCCAGCTAAGAGATCCGCCTTCACACAAGCAAACATGACAACTAGTGTAGATGCAGCCTATTAACATATTTGCATTGTTTTTCCCTAACAGCAAGCATTGATGTCTTACAGCAAACTTTGATGGGTGCCTTTTGAACAAAGAGACTATTTAATCAGCAGTGATGAAACAGATGTTTCCTCCCACTCAAAGCTTTTTCTTTCTCCTTGTTCAATAACATTACATGTGCCAGGAGATGAGATGAGGATGTCAGAAGCAACGAATAGAAATGTGTTTTATTGCACTGCAAAGCCTGAGTGCCAATGATAATAATTATTTGACGAACATCATGTCTCTTTGCAAGTACCTCTAGAATATTTTTTAAGTCTGCACCAGTCAGGTGGTTGATTTGCTTTAAGACAACGTCGTTAATTGAGCTTCATGACTTTCAGTTTGTAAATTGATATTATATTAAAATAAGGATTAATGCTATGTTTGGGAAAGCCTATTTTCTATATATAATTCCTTAACTGTTATGATCAAGCTGTAAAAATGTTTGAAAAAAATATGGCTAATCGTATACTACGAGTATTTTGTTGTGTGCTTGCATCTCTTTTTCTCTCAGAGAACAAACATCATAATAATGGCCTTTGGTCTTACAGTCCAGTGAGCAGCGTCTGTGCATCCTGAACTCTAGCATCGTATTAAACAAAGATAGCTGCAAGATTCAATAAACAACTTTAATTAGTCTACTATATAAAAATGAGAAATCAAAACAGCAGGAATATTAATTAATTATATCCTCACTTTCAGTTTGCATTTTCCTGTTTGTTTTTACCTCAAAATTGGTAATTTAACTAAAGTTAAATGTATAAATGTATGCAGTTTGGAGGACTTACACACATATGCTTTAGCAAAATTCATGACATTAACAGTATGCCACATCACTCAGCTTATTCTTGTATCTAGTTTTTTTTTTAATACAGTATCTCATCTTGTGGTTCAATCTCTGAAGCGCATCGTCGTGGTCCAGCATTTATGATGAAATAAAGTTTCCATGTCTGTATCAGACACTTGGCTTCACTGCAAATTGTAATGCATTCATGTGGATCCTATTAGTCTCTTTTTGTCCTTGTAGAGTCAGACACCCATTAATTTACTAAATCACACTGAACAGCTATGATCACAGTAGTCCACATTTTATTCACACATCTATTAATTTAACATAGTTGAATAAATGTGAATGTTTTCGAGCATTGATTAGCAGGCGAGTTCATATCTGACAGTTAAATTGCAGGGTAACCCTAAAAAATCTCTCCATTGCAAGGTACCCAGCAATTACATTTTTGTTTTAAATTATTATAATTTATTACAGTGTGTGGACCCTAATGATTACTGACATCAAATGGAAATTATAAATTGAAATGAAGTTCACATATTCCTCCTTGTAATGTTCATCCTTACAAGTGCCGATACCCTGATCAGCAATGGCTGAGATTCCAGAAGGAAATATACTTTTTCTTTCCAGTAAAACTAATAAAATGCATGCTTCACGAAACTTAAAGACACTCACTATATATTTTTATTTTTTATTTTTGCTTTTCTTTATTTTATTTCTTGAACAATCTTTTACAAAAAAATATTTTAAAAGAAAAAATTAGAAAATAAATAATGTTTTTTCTTCCTGTTTATTTATTTTTCTTTACATCTACAATTTGATATTAATGTTATCAAAGCAAAGGGTTGTTTCCCTATTGCACTTTATTGATAACTGTGTGAAGCAGAGGAGGGGAGAGAAGAGGGAATGAAAAGTTCATTTTGCTATCCAAGCATTTAATGGTCCTAGTTCTTAAAAGTGACCTTGTGGGGTAGAGAGCGGAGCTGCACAGCAGCTCCTTCCAGATGCACACATGGCATCCATCGGGGGCACAATCACGCACAGTCCCAACACCTCAGGCTCGGACATATGTTGAGTTTTATTTCATTCTTCTGACATTAATCCTATTCACCAGCTGTTCTGCCAGCTGCCACTCTCCGGCTTAAGGGGAGATTGCAGTTTTGGGGGCTCTGAGTACTGGTTTATCTTGGCTCCTCATCTGCTCCTCACAAAGTTTTGATTGGATATTTTCTTCCTTGCCCTCCTCCTCCTTCCAGGTTTCTTGACTTGCATATACTTCCCTGCAATCTTTTTCTCTATTTAAACTTTTTTGCTTTTGTTTTCTCCTCTGTCATTTCGTTGGATAAGGGATGCCAGCTTCTATTGTAATGTGTGGTCCATGCCCTCTACAAGGCCTTGAAGTCTTAGTAATGTCAACATACAGTATGGTTGATAATGCACAGAATATGTATTACAAGCATTAATAGCAAAGGGCTTCTTCAATAAAGTAAAGTACAAAGGAATAGGCACTCTCAGCATGCGGCACACCAGCCTCTTGTTTTCCACTCAACTTCTTCCACTCATTCTCTCAAGAAAGCATTTGTGAGGAATCACCGCGTTAAAAACCTGCTCACCCCACAGTCATCTAACAGCATTTCTGTAAGATTACCCTGGACATGGCCTCAGCCTGTACAGTTATGATTATTGACATATTGGGTCTGACATATTTCACATTTATGTGCATTGTCTGGAAGCATACTCAAGTGTTCTCAATGTCATTTCTGCTGAAGTACGGCCGGGCAGTCTGCGAGCAAGGGCCGCAATGAATTGATCATTGCTCACTGCTCACTTTAATAATTCAAGCCTGATTGCCACAGAGTGCCGCAGTAAAATGGATTGGGAGAGGTCACATGCTGCTCAGCTCAGGAGGTGAAACCTCTTGGGGATGGTTAATTCATATATGCTTGATAGACACGTGTCCTATTTAGAGAGGTCAGTGTGCTGTGTTATACGGCTTCCCAGAATGGCCAGGTCAACACTGTGGGATTAACACGGTGGTCATTGCAGATAAAAGCAAAGGATAAGGTAGAAGTTGTCACATAGGCAAGCATCTTTTAGCTACCTCAGGAAAAAGCAAATTGCATCTAATTATCCTATTTAAAATAAGACCGTTTTTCATTTTGGGCAGAAGAAAATAAACCACTTAATTTAAAACTGATGTGTTGAATGCAATGTATTATTAACCACTTTGTATAAGACTGTTGATCCAATATCAGCCCTGAGTTCAGCTTCCACAAAGCAGCTTCTCAGACTCTTATTCATGGGAAGACCTTTGGCTTATCAAGAAACACTACAAATAACCTTCAGCCCCTTGTAAAGACTAACAAGAGATGTCGACAATTTCTGAAGGCAGGCATGTTTCTTCTATTTGAGATATGACAGCATTATGTTCAAACTAGGATGGAAGTAAATAAGGCAGCAAGTGTAGAAAGAAGGAAGTCTTGTAGCGAGCTCGGATGAAGCACATCCCATCCATGTTACCTACGATATATTTATAGCAGCTGTTTACATGACCAAAGAGGATAGTCTAAAGGTGACTAACAGAGATGTTCACCAAGTGGAATAATGATTAGGTGTCAGTTAAAGAAAGCCCACCGCGAGGTGCAGGTGCTCCACAATACACTGACATGGTTGGACCTTTTTATTTATGCATGCCAGCACTAGTGATTACATATTAAAAAACTGGAATTACCTTACTGCACCAAAAAGTCTTCTAGAAATGGTAGAGGTTATTAAAACTGTTGACAACGAGGAAAGGTAATTGCCTGAAAATGAGCGACAACGCACTGTTGTGCTCAGAATGTTTTTTCCCCCCCGGCTCCCTCTTTAGCGTTTGCATTGTGCGGCATCACCCGGGTGTGTAACCTATTGCGTTCCAATTGCTCCCTTGCAATTAGTGCCCTTTTTGTCCTCACTTCAATAACGCCATGATTATGGAGACTTCAGGAGTATTTGCAGCATCCAACAGCTGTTGTCTCAGGGACTACCGGCTGAATGACAAAAACATGTTTTCTCTCTGCATTTCACTTCCCTGCCTGCCTCTTGTAATTATTATGTTTTATTTGGTGTGATGATGGGGTCTTGTTTTTAGTGTGTCTGTGATTAAGATATTCAAAAGACTCCTTGGAGTGTGTCACAGTCATTTTCTTTTTTATCAAGCTCGACTTTTGATTTGTTTCCCGTGCAGTGCAGTGCTGATGGGAAATTAGACGTCAGCCTATCATTGTCTGACTGACATTCTGAGATGGAAACGTACGCCTCAATTAAAGAAATAGTACTGTATCTTACACTGAATGCAGGAGATAATTGTAAGAGCTTTCTAAAACATTACACATTTCAGTCTATCTTAGTCTTTTTAGAATTTAGACGGATAGTTTTTACATGTGTAATCACATGATTCAGTTTACATGATGAACCAATAAAAGCATTAATACCATATAGAGAAGTAATTAATGCTTAATTTATGAATGTATAAATCATTGCAAAATAACTGTGATTTGTGTTATTTTCAAACTAAGTAATGGTGGATATTCCTTAGACAATTTCTTTCTCCATTAGACCTTTAGCTTGAGGAATTAAGAGACTAAAACACGTCCACACTTTCTATAGATTGAGATATTTACAACAATTTGCATGTGTAATGTTGGTACATATAAAAGCGTGTTTAAAGTATTGATAAGCACTGGTAGATCGGGTTTTATACCGTTCTCTTTTATACGGTTGTGTCGTTGTAATCTTTTTTTACGTAAATAGATTGTTTTCTTCTTAGATTTTGCTCATTTTATCTAGGAGTAACACTGATATTGTTTATATTGTTGCACATTTTTATTTTATCTCATTGGTAAGGGTCTCTCTTTATTTTTCTAAAATGGTTAATTCCTCAGTTTTGTTATTGACATTCATATATATTTTCCTACGCTAAGTTTAAGGTTCTGAGGAGAGACGGTTTTGGTTGGCTATAACTGGATTATGATACATTGTAGAAAATGTGCTCCATTCAAGCTGAAGCATTTTTAGAGAGTTTAAATCCCCCTCGGCTCCTCCACAACTGCACATAGCACTGTATCCCTATTTGCCTCACGGTGTGGGCCTCTTCATTCTGGGCAGGAAATTATTTATATGGTTAGTGTCAGTTGATCATTGATTTGGTAATTACACGTTTCCCTTGAGGCTGGGACAACTGATATACAAGGCCAATGCTAAAGGGGAGGTCTCTTACTCTGTTATCCATGACTTATGGCTAATTTGACTCTTCTAGATAGCCCTCCTTTTTCTGCGAACGGCTTTCCAACACAACAAACACTCAAACATAAGTATCATCTTTGGTCCCGGGAGGATAGTGCACGCAGAGAGGCTCAGAATGTGGTGGCAGACAGTTGAAACGATTTCATTGCTGACAAAACAGAGTAATAAAACACCAACTGCTACACGTTGTAACAAACCATTTGTGTGCTTTGAGGCAGGCACAGCCTTTTGTGTTTCAACACATTTAGTAAAATAAACTGTTTAGGAGATTAAAATCATTGCTGTGTCAAACTAAAGATGGCCATTTTTCCCCAAACAGTGGTGGTATATTTGCAAACTTCAATAAACACTCTTCATATCTCTATGGCAATCTGAAGAGCCATTTAAAAATGTGTTTGTCATTATTTTCAAGGTCTGCTTTATTACTGTCCCATCCAATTCCCTAGTGAGAAAGATTTGATTTGTTTGTGGCTTCATTTATTTATCTATTTGGTATTCCACTCAGTGATTTGAGCTTTTCTACAGTTTGCGTTCTTAGTTTGAATGAATTACTCTGTTTAGGGCAGCTATAAAAACATAAAAAAGCGAACGACTTTCCCCTATTTTTCATCTCAAGCCACAGGCATTTATAGCTAACTACCACTCAATTTAATAAAATGTGTGTGAACAATAAAAAAACTAATTCTCATTATTAGCTAGTACATTAAAACACCAAAGGGTAACAACAGCAGGGGCATGTAAGAAATATGAGAGGGTAATCAATTTACCTTCAACACTGTCAGGACAGACAGTTAATGTTAACCTGCCTCTTAGCTTCACTTCTGTGGTTTATACTGAACACGATATTCTGGCAGCACTGACTGCCAGGTGCTGAAAGCTTTGTTTATGTCACACATCAACCAAGAAACATTCCTTTGTTGAGATTTATGAGGATCATTAGCTTTGTTTTTAATACAGTAAAAAAAAAAAAATGCTGTAGCCTTATCTGGCCAACTCATCTGGGCTTAAGGTGTCTCAATCCCTGCGCCTGTTCACTCACATCAATAAGATCACAGAATACCTGCACAGGAAAGCTCTATACCACAGATGACAGCACTGATAGAAGATAAACATTTTGAATTTGGCAGTAATAAACCAGCGTTCACTATTCACTTTCTTCTGTGGCACTTGGAAAAGCTTCAATTCTCTAGGAAAGGGTTCAGGGTATTTTTCCAGCTATACGGCCCCAGCCCTAGAGAGGAGACAATGAGACCCAGACGGGCTTAGTAGTCCAGAAACCATTCCCCTCTCAATGGGAACACGTCTTGGACACACACTCCAATAGTTTTGTCTTGTATGTTGCTATCTGTGCGAGCTGCAGAATGGAGGGGGTCTCTGCCAGGCGAGGGTCCATAGGGACCATTGGAATCGCTGGGGCTGGAGGAAGTTGGTCCGGGTCCAGTGGGGCGATCTGGGCTTGGTGACAAGCCAAGCTGTCTACTGCAGGGACGCTGGGAAAATGTAAATAAGAGCCTGATAAGGGCTATTGTTTTCATTCCATTCTCATCCCAGCTGAATGGCCTGCTCCCCAGCCACAGAGCATTTTATCTCGAGAGGGGGAGGGAAAGAAATGGAAGGGGTGGGGGTGCGAGAGATTTAAGAGCCCCCATAGGAAAATAAAAATAAACTCACTGGACTATTCTCTTGTTTAAGCTAATTCCCCAGATTGTAATGTCCTACTTTGAAAGGACAAGAGCAGCAAACTCTTCCTCTTCCAACACTAAAAACTTCAGAAGTTCTGCTATGTCTTTAATAATTATGTTTGCCTTTCAAACCTATTAGCATTTCATATCCAGTGAAATAGGACTTATCTAAAACTTTAAGATTAAAATTAGAAGTAATTTGTTATTTTATGGTGAATACAGTATGTACCATTTTATAACATTCTCTGTGTCAAAACCTGACAGTAATTACTATGTTGATACTAACCAGTGTTTTCTATTGGCATTTATAATTTATCTAGAAAGAACAGGCAGGCATTTTATAAACTGAAATAGCATTCCTCCGATTAATCTAAATTCTTTTGAAAAATAGGCTGTGGAAGGGTGTTTTGAAAAAAGCCAGACATCTGACTCATTTACTGTTGTCCTCCAGCACGCCTGCGCTAAAGTTGCTCTGCTTTCACCAAATCCATTTTTGGTTGCCTGTTTTGTCCACGCTGTTCGAACACTGAAAGAGGTTTGAGAGTTATTTTATAGAATAATCCAGGTCATTATTCACCTCTCCCAGGTGGAAGGCAGGGAGGACAGCGGTGCATTCCAGCTGTATTCTCTCCTGTTGGAGGACTTGGCAGGTTGCGTCTGGCCCGGCGGAGGGGATGGAGAAGTGAGGGAGCGGCAGCTCTCCTGGGAGGGAGTTGGAAAGAAGGGGGAGGACTGGAGTAGAATGGAAGCTGGCACCACATTATCTCCAACAGTTGGTGCATTCCTTAATGATCAAGTGCTGGAGCAGCATCTGCGATGAAAGTGTGTGTGTGTGTGTTTACGTATGTGTGGGTGTTTGTGTATGAGAGGGAGCATATGTGTTCATATTAACATATGCTCCATGTGTTTATTTAATTCCCCTTTACACCACTTATAAAATAAGCCTTTTCTGTGCTTTAGGGGAGAAAATGTCATGCCCTGATGTTTTTCTGTCTTTAAAAGGATTATGATTCGAAGGGAGTGTGTTGTTCCGGGAGAGGAAGCTGTCTCACCCAGGGGTGAGGCGCAGGGAAGAAGCGTTGAGCTCTGCTACCCCCTCCCCCTGCCCCTAACCCCTGTTTTAAGATCTGTGATCTTTGTGCCATGGAGGGAGTTAACACAAACATACACAACACACACTGCCTTTTCTTTCTCCCTCGCTTAGGGTCAAGGGGACAAACTGTGAGTTGGGAATTGGAAAGTCAATAAAGCAGAAGTAATGTTATAATGACCCTGAGTTGAAGATGTCCTGTCGACCCCCATCACATTGGAGGAAGTGGACAATCAAACAAAATGGTCCCTCTGCTTGATCTCTCTGAAAGCCATCCTTAAACAAGGCAACAAGAACTGCTGACCCCCCGTTACTCCCCGTTACTCCCAGATCCTCTGAAGTCCCTGTGTTTGTCAAAGGGAACAACAGTGTTTGGTTTTGTGCAAGAGATAAAAGGAAACAACAGTTGTATACATTCTTAACTGTACAACTCTCCTCTGTGTTTGATGTCAAGGACGATAATGGTGAAATGGGAAGAGTTCAGAATACAGCATGTGATGGGCCCCCTTCAGTCTGCCTCTCTGTTTCTCAGATTTTTACAATTATGTGCAACTTGGAACCAAAAACACATGACAACTACATTTAACATTAACATGCTTCTGAATTGCCTTTTTTTTTTATACCAGAAGTGTGTTCATAAATGAGCCACTGCACATGTGGTCAGACTATTCATTATGGTGCCCCGGGACTTTGTGGTAATAATTAGTGTCTGCTTTGGTTTTGTATTTTGCTCCAAATTCAGAACATTTCCTATATCCTGAGGGACTATTTGAAACCTGGGGAAATTTTTTATAGAAATCAGCACATATTTTTACACAGCATATGATTTGCTCTCCAATAATACATTTTTACTATAAGATTCTAAAGGACTGTACGCTGCATGTCTTATGATGATATGGTTCAGATTGGAGGCAGTTTGAAGAGACAGTGTCTCAAGGTGGAGGGGTGGAAGGGTTGGAGGCTAGCTGGTGCTGCTGGTGTTTGATGAGAACAGGCTGACCCCTAAGCAGTGCAAGGACGGTGAAGGCCTGGGTCAGCCGGCCCAGTGTGTTCTTTATCAGCTACCCCAGCGACAGCATGGCAGATTGCAGCCATTCCTCCTCTGATTCATTGTCTGCTGGACAAATGTTAATTGTTTTCATCATTGGCAGCTAAACGAATGCACGGACGTAGCCAGTCTCACTCCTTGCCTCCCACTTAATGTGCGTCTCTACCCTTATGCTATCCCCACAATGCCTGCTCCCCTCCTCCCTTAGCTCATCTCTCGACTGTCGAGTCTCTTTTAATGTTCGCAATACCATCAAGTAAAATACGCTTTACACTGACTCCTTCTCATTTCCATTTAGGTGAATAGATTTAGAGATTTATAACAAACTAAAAAAACTGAATATACATTATTCCTTTATCATAAAAAAACAATTAAATCCAAACAGGTACTTCACTTTTTCTTTTTATTCAAATAAGTACCATTTTCTTCTTCTTTTGTATTAAAGATCCCTCATGCATGGAGGCACTTCTTTCTAAAGAGTGGAAAGAGAAGATGGAGAGTCTCAACACCAGTGAACTGCTGGCAGAAGTAAAAGGTAGGAGTACAAGGACTGCAACACCCAAACACAAGTTTAAACTGTGTTAGCAAATCACTCATTCCTATCAAACATACATACATAATCTATGTACTGTATAATCTCAGACACAGCCTTGTACTCTGAATTAAAACAAAGGCCTTTGGCTGCCCTCCTCATTCATTTCTCTCCTCCTTTTTTTTTTTTTGGAATGCCCAACTCTGTCCAAAGTGCCGTCTTCAAAATTGCAGCCCATTTGAGGCTCTGTGTGCTTGTCAGCAGTTTATTTTGTCGTCCCTTCAGACGGCCCTGAGCCTAGCGTCTCTGCTCTGGCACATGCAGTGCGTTCATGCCGCTCTGGTAATTGTTGAACCCAAAGTGTGCTTGATGTAAACAGAGCACGGCTGGGCTGAGAGGAGAGAAGCCGTTAAGAGAGGAGAGGAGACGGTGACGCACAGAGTCGTCTCCTCTGCGAGTCTGCGTTTGAGTGGAATGTCTTGACTCCGACAGTGAACGCCCTGCGCAGCGTATCAATTGCGGCACGGCAAAGCGCAACTCAGCACTCCCCCAAAATCTCTGTTTATGACAGGTTGAAGGTGGGCCGAGGATGGGCAGGGCCGCTGCTCAGTCCTCAGCACTGACTGTTACTGAGAGCGTGTGTGCTTATACAGCACGGCGAAGCACAATAACAGCTGGCTGATAACAGCAGGCTGTCACTGGCTCGCTCACTCTCCCTCACTCACTGCTTTCAATATAAATATTTGAACTGTTGATAACATACTCACATCTTTTATTATCAACATTTCATGAAGACTCTTCACAAATCAATTAAGAAAGCACATTTCACTGCACAGGTGACCGTTCATTTTGCTAAATTGTTTATTTTTTTAAAACACGGGTGACATACATAAATAAAACTGTTTGGTTTTAATTATGGAATTACAGAGGAGAGGGAAAAAAGGCTGTTGAATGTTCTAATAAGTTTATTTATTGGCAATAACCTTAATGAACTGAAGGATAAATCATTGCTTAGTAAACTAGATTCATTGTACCTGCCCTAGTATGTTGTATGCCACTGTAGATCAAAGTGCAATGGGTAAAATGTTTTAAATGATTTAGCCTTTTGAAAGCCGGTCTGTTAAATTACAGGCAGGGCATTTCTGCTGTTTGATGAATGGGAACGGGAAGGTTACTTGGTGGTCTGTAAACAGGTAGGGAGTCTGATAATAAACACTATGGCCTCTGTCTGTTGATGAGTTATGGAGACAGTCTATACACCACAGTTACAAATATAAATGCTTCTCCTATCACAGTGGCAGCCTTAGATTTTTAATTAGCATGC
Organism: Notothenia coriiceps; assembly: GCF_000735185.1. Taxonomy (NCBI): domain Eukaryota; kingdom Metazoa; phylum Chordata; class Actinopteri; order Perciformes; family Nototheniidae; genus Notothenia; species Notothenia coriiceps. The sequence goes on from NW_011338636.1 coordinate 198,700, forward strand.
CATTTCATATGACTGTAGACATTTCAAAGGGCTGCTTTGTGCTCCCCCTTACAAATGTCTCTCTCTCTGCGTTTGATGTCTGCCTGATGTAAATACGGGCAATTAAAAAGGAGCCCAGGGTTGGAGACGCACAAGGTCCGCCTAATTAAAACACAAACAAAGGTACCTTGCTTAAAACCACCTTATGATTAAGATCTAAAGTGTTATGATGAATCAGAGGTTCAATTAATTGTTAGGTTAAAATCAGTACAAAAGATAAACATGCCTGTAGGTTTCAAATAAATGAAAGAAAGTATGAATAAAGGCTGACGTGGAGATAAAGACTACAGTAGTGGCACAAGGGCCTTGCGTATTCTGTGCTTATCGCTCACCAATTCCTCCACTAATTATACTGTGCACCTTATAGGCTACCTTTTGACATTGTGCCACTAAAACCTTGAAGTAATTGTGTAATTGCAGAGGCAAGTGGTGGAATTTGTCTGGCGAGGAACTCATTTACTCTTGCTCTTAGGAAACATACATAAATGAAAAACAATAGGTGTGACAGAATTTGTCCTGGGGCTTTTACCTGTGAAAAGAAAGACATTCTTTAACTGCAGTTGTGTTCAAACATGCCCTGAATACTTTATCCCGTTGAGATGAACACACACGTACAATAAACAAAACAAAACAATAGTATCAACATCAGAGATTTGCTTTCAAAGTCTGTGAACCCAACCAACCATTTACCTCTTACAGAGGACACATCTATAATTATAGCTTATTGTCATGTGGGTGTTTGGCTAGATAATGTGCTGCTTCCGAGGTAAAGACATACTTTAGCTTCTACAGTCAGTAGAAACAATCGTAGTAATCCAGTAGAGGCTGTGTGCTTAAACCAGACATGTAGATGGTGTTATTAAGGGTTAATGATCTCAAATCTCCACCTGCCTTTTCTTGTATGCTCTTAGGGCTTAGCATCAGCAGGGAATGCAAAAAGGAGAGCTTGCAAAGGAGCATTAGTGGCGGATTTCTTTTCACCAGTCAATTTCAGAGCTAACTGTTTGTTTTCATACCTGAGCTTAGCTGTCAATCTGCTGGAACGATGAAGGAGGGAGATGAAATCTCCTGAACAAAACCACAGAGCAAGAAAGGGAGGCTGGCTGGAAGGGCTCCAAACCACAGAAAGTAGCAGATAATGGCAGGCAAGGTGGAAGGAGGAGTGCAAGGAGTAGAGAAAAAAAGATTTTAGACGGGTACTTAGACATTTACAATTATAAAACTCAAAGAGATGCAAAGCGCCCATTTTACACATGATTTAGGAAACGCACAATCATTATGTCCCTGTGTATATATGTAGACATATATGTATATATATATATATATATATATATATATATATATATAAATATATATATATATACACACACATACATGCATGTGTCAAATGCATACAAATATAGTACACAGCGTCCTAAGGCAGATAAGGTTGCTCTCTGTTGCATGCTTGCTATGTGCAGGGTCTTTGAGCCTCATACTCAACAGAGCTGTTTAAGTTTCCCTGCTGAGTGCCAGTTTCCCGGACCCCCATTGGGAGAAAAAAAAGAAGAAGCCAAATGCTCAAGCATTGACCTAAACATGAAGAAAAAAACGTGGTTACTAAATTGGAACACAAGCTGTATTCATTCTCTAGGAATTTGCAAAACATATTAAAATAAGAAAAATGCTTAACATTGTACACTAGTGTTGATATGGCAGCTTGAATTCTGAAGCAGAAAAATCGAGGCTCTTGCACTGTCACAATCAATTTGAGAATGGTGTCCACATGACAGTGGTCGAGTGCACGCAGACAGTCCTGTGGCAGGCAGATAAGTGGAAGCTCTTTAGGAGGAGAACACAGGGCAGGGCAGGGCGGCAGCTGAGACTGATTTGATGCTGGCCCTACCTGTGCTGGCTTTACTCCTGCACTCACAGAAAGGAGTCCACTGTGTGAACACAGAGCCCATATTGTTCAGCCATGAGGGTTGGCTTCAAAACACGATTATTCACTTTAGAATGAAACGTTATTCCCAATGGCTTCCATATAGTGAGGGTTTGATGCCACTGGAGATGCACAGCACAATGTTGGTGCACACATTTTCGCTGACACTGAAATGAAGAGCTCAGTAGTCAAATAATGGTGTGTTTTTACAACACACTGTATATAAATATTATGTATATAATGTTTATTCAACATACAAAAACATTCACACAAACAGCACAAAACAGTATCTGTCCAGTTGCTCCAGTCAAAAATGCCTCAGTTGGCATTTTCTCCACAACACTTCAGTCAACTGTTTGCCCTGTGCACTCAGGTGAAATATGAGCCACAGTAAATCATTATTCCTCAGGCCACATTTGCCAGATGAATGTATGAGAGTGTTGGACTGTGTGTTTTTCTCCTCTAATGAATTGAGGAATTTAGCTTGTGGCAATGGAGGTAAAAAGGGAACTGCTGTGCTAGTGTATGTGGGTTTGTGTGATAGGGTTCTCTGTTTGTGTTTTGAATTATATTTCAGTGGTTTGTCATGGTTTGTTTAACTAATGACTTTTAAAGTTGTATAATAATTTTCATGGAAACAAGCGTACTACTACTGTTTTCATTTGAAAAGAATGTAAAACATTTACGGAGCTGACAAAAACACACCTGTCATTTATTTAAGACAAACTCCCCTAAAAGATTGATCAGCTTTTCCACAGTAAAGCAAATGTTAATACTAAGGATGTTAATGAAGACGATATTTAGATATGAAGATATAATTCACTCGAAACAGATGCAAACAACATCTGAATAAAAGTGCATGCAAATTAGCAACGGGAGTTTTTCGGATATCAATCAGTTACTTTCACATTTCTTATGATACCTCTTGAATTGCATGCTCAGCCTCCTTTTTCCCCCTCACACTATAATCCTATTTTCTTTTAAAGAGAAATCACGCATTACAGTCCAAAGAAATGATGACTGATGATTCCACGTAAAACCTCACACTCTAATTCCACAATTAATTTCCACACAGTGAAATGTAGAATATTAATTTGAAGGTAAATCTCATTCATACTGAATATACATGGGCACTTATACATCAACATTCTGTAAGAAAGTGTATACAACTTTCAGGGCTTTCCTTCTCGATTAAGACATTTTCTTACCTCATTTATGGCAAATTTACAACAGCGTTTTGTATGAATAATTCTAAAGTTACTTTACATATTCTAACATGAAATGTAATCAGAAATATACATATTGTAAATATAATATTAATACCAAAGATGTAGCTATTTTAACATACATTTTACAGTGTCGAGTATTTGTCTGGATATTTTTTTAATTGAAAGGTCTTTATTTGTATTGCTTTTTGTACATGCATGCAAAATACATGTCTTTGAGTTTTTTGTTTAGCAGTCATTTTACATTTTTTTCTTATATTTAATTCTTATCCGCTATATAGGTAAGACCGATGAATACATGTTTTGTGAAATACCATAGTTACCATCTAACTCCTAATTCACCTCCAAGGTTTTGCAGACAGTTAGCTGTTGCCTTGATCCCTGTCTTCCAGGCTTAAAGCGCTTTGTATGAGAGGGGCCTTGAAAACTTTCCTATTTTAAGGGCACACGGGTGAGACTCATTACCATCAGATCAGAAAAGATGAATAGAAGGATTGGACTTTGTTTTTCTGTCATCTTATGAACTGCCTTGCATACGTACAACAACCTGCATGGCGGCAGGATCCATGGTTTGTGGCATTGTATTATAAATTGAAAGAATAATTTATTCAATAAATGAAAGACCAGAAGTAAAGTTTTTGTGCAGAATTATTTTTTTGTCCTCAGAGTGAATTTCAGGGTCAGTGGCATTCCCTGTGGAGTAATATGTTCAGGTCGAGCCTCGATCTTGGCTTTGACGAAGTACCTTGTCCAGTGTCATGGGTAGACAGTGAAGTGCTGGAGCTTAAACATTAGCATAATTATACTGAAGGGTGAGGCTTCTGCTATCATCAAAATATTAGTCTCCATCAATGTTCGGCATGAACGGTAAAACCACAGTAGATGAAGTGTGCTTTTCTTAATAACCTCTCCGTATGCCAATCAGATTTTCATTTACAAAAACTAGACCTCTACTGACCAATTTACTTAATTCTGTAAAAGTCTTAAAGTCCTATCTGTCAATACTCAAATCCATGTGCACACACATACAGATAGACATATAGAAATGCTGTTGGAAAAGTATAGTCGCAGTCTGCCATTAGCAAGTTAAAAGCTTTCACCAGTCTCAAGCACATCCATTTTTATGGTTTTAAACCTTTGACAAGATCTGACTTTTTCTTTAACAAGAAAATGGGCAGTTTCTCAGAATAAAGGTTCATACATTATATGAAAGCATATGGACTGAGGATCATTGCTGCCAGTGGATGACACGTGCTTGTGAGTCAATGCTCATGCTTGTTAATGAGGTTTTATTGGCAAGATTAACAGCTTTTATATCATGGCAGAGGCAGCGAGCCAGGTAAAACAGCTGTTGCTCATATTGTCTCGGTTGTAGGGCATGGAGACGCGTTAACACCATATAACTGGAAACACATATGGCCTTGTAGCATTGTTGAACAAGTGTATATAGCTGTTAAAAGCGGAAGGATACCATAAACCCAGCTCTTGTTATTTTAGCTTGGTTTTCTGCCATACTAAATGTTCAATATGACATTTTACTCTGACCAACGCACAAAACCTTATCATATTCAATATCACAAAAGTGAATTTGGTCCAGGGCTTGCTTTCATGCGGTTGTTGAATTGGTTCATGGTTTTGAAGAAAGGTATGTGAACAGAAAAATCTTTCTATTTTGAACAGAAAATAAATACCAATAAATGCCATTCGCTGCAACTCAATTGGCTCTTTGTGTTTTACAGCAAAAGAGGGTCACACTACCGCGTAGTTCACACACGTATGCATTTACTCAGAGGCATGAGCCTTTTATCGATTGGAGGAGCACGCAACACACATCTGTACACACTCGTGTCTAGATCCCCACACACTTTAGGAGAGCAGAGAGAGAGCCTTAGCTCACAAGGCATTAAAGTCATGTGCGGTCTGTGGATTCAACTTGGTACATTTGGAGCATTTAAAAGTCTTAATTTACTTAGGATGGGCTTGCAGCATATGGAAGCATCCACAAAAGCTGACTGATAGAGAGACAAAGAATTTCCAGTCTTCTGGCGCTCAAAACTCAATTCAGATCTGGTCATAATGGCTCAGCTGTCTTAACCAAAGGAAGGGAAGAGAATAGGGAGCCTTGTGATTTCCCCCCTTTTCACCCTCACCCTCCCTTGCTTTTCTTCTCTTTTTGTGCCTGAATCTTTTATCTGTGTTATTCACTCGGGACTCTTCAAAGTAACAAGCCTCCTTCTTTTTCCCCGGTACTGGTCTTGGAACCCAAATTAGAGACTGCTTGATTAGAGCAGAGAGGAGGGAGCCAAGAGAGAGGGAGATGTGGGTATTGGACAGAACAAATCGCACCCCTACAAAGTGCCTTTTATCCAAAGACCCCAAGGCTCAAATACCCCCAGCCCTCCCCAAGCAACCATGGCTCTGCTTGTTTTCCTCTTATCATTTATTTAGTCACCCGTCGTTGATGTTTTCTGCCCTACTTTGTGACATTTAAAAGAGGAAGGAATCTCAAAAGGTGAAGGCTGAATGCGTTGAGAGTGAACAAAACCGCTTTACGGTCTCCTCCTCTTCCTATGTGTCAATCTAACATAGCTGAAGTTGACACGGTGGCCTGAGAAAGAAAACAAGAAAAGCCCCAGCACAGCTTGACCGCTCACTCCTGGGATCCTCTTCCTGTGTCAGGCTGGTATTGTCCTACTGGGCTTCAGTCATCTAACAGGAGGATGTCACAACATGTTAGGTCTGAGCCGACTGCTTGGGTTTATGTAGCGCCAAGGCATCTCTGGGCTGTCTGTCTGCCGTCGGAAGCGCAATGTGAGCAGACATGTTAACGGGCAGACCCCAGCACCACTGCTGTTAAAAGCCATGCAATATGCAGGAAACTGCCTCTTTTGTCAGCAGGCTGGTCAGACACAGACCACGACTCTCCTTTTCTGAACCACCCAATAAAAGTTTTATCCGCATTTTAAAGCTGATCCATAATTTAAAGCAGGAAGAAAGAGTTTTTTACACCAACCCCCTTACAAAAAACATATGCGCCTGTTTTTCTGCTAAGTTTGGATGTCTTGATGTTAAAATTCCCCAACCAGCTTTTCATATTTAGATGCCCAAAACGTTTTATTACAATTTTCACTTGTAGCCCAAATTGCAATACAGAGGACAATGTAGACTTTTCATAGTTTAGCTCAACATCAAAACAAAGAGCCCTCTGTTAGTATTCTTTTGGTGTTGGAGCAAGACGAAGCTCTTCACACTATTCTATTTATATTCCTTCTCTGGACACTTAGCACCAGTCTGCCTGCACAGAAATGCACACAAACACAACATATATGTGCTGTTTATTCAGTTTTTTCAATCTTTTTTCCACAGTGTTGATACTTTAAAACTAGTGAGTGAAATGTGTACGCAGGCTGAGAGGGCGTCAGTGAGGGCGTCAGTGAGTCCAGATGTTTAGTTTCCAACTCAAGGTCATCTATGCTGCCCTGAAGGCATGATGGCCATCATCTTCATCTGGATGGGAATTGTCTATCTCTGTTCTTACTTTCTCCCTTCCTGTCTTTCTTTATGTTTTTTCTTTAGTCCCTCGCTCCTCCCTCCCACAGTATTGATAGCCGTGATTTATTGTGACAACGACTGATGTATCTTGCTAGTGACCTGTAAAAGGCAGCTCGTTCATGGACACAGCCAAAGGTTAATAAAATTGGTGCTGATTGTATCAATTTTACAGATAAGCCATTCACAACAAGTGTAGTCGGGTGAATAAGAAGTCAATTCAGGCCTTAGAAACTGAACACTGGCCCAATGAATAGATGCTTTAAGGTGCTTTTTTTTTCCTTAGGAGGATAAATGGAGAATTGCAGCTCTCTTCCATTGCAGCACGCAGCGGAGGCAGAGCGGGGCGAACCGAGGTTCAGACAAGCCTGCCAGTAAATTGCCCTGAATGGGTTCTGGAGGTTGACAAGCCCTATTAAGACAAACGGCTTTCCTCATCGGAGAGATAAAATAAATCAGGTGTTTAGTCAAATTAAAATAGTTTGAGTGGAGAGGGCCCCAGGGAGCTCTCGGAGAAACTCAAGACAGATGTGGCCAGAGACGAGAGGAAGACACCCAGGAAAGAATTCAGCTCCTGCTGGCTCCAGGCCAATCTTCACTGTACTGTTATCTGGATCTCTATCCTTTTATCCTTCTCCCTCTTTCTGTCTCTCCCTCTTTCTGTGTCTTCTGTCGGTTTTCCCGGCTCTTTTTTTCTTTTTGGTATGTTCTCCCAGATCAGCTTGTCACACAGGAGTGCAGTGGGAGGAGAGTGAGTTACTGTCTAGCCTCTCACTGGCAATTATGTTGGCGGTGTAAGTCAATGGTAGGATCACTTAGCATTGATTAGGCGCAGGGAGAGAGCAGTGCAGCGGAGCCGCTCTCTCTCTATCACACAGTGTGGACATGTGGCTGTACAGAGAAGTAAGCCTATTGGTCTGTCATTGCTTTTATATTTTTTCAATTACGCATACAGTAGCTACAAAGATAATAGAAAATAAAGAATGCATTGTTCAGTTCTCCTTATAGTTATAGTGCATTCAGAGCACATTTGGTGGTTAAACATCGTTTTTGGTGCGTTTTTTGCCAAATATGAACAACCGTTTTATTTTGTTTCTTCTGTAATAGCTTGCAAGAATGGCCATACAATAAAGAAATGTTGTATTTTTTTAGGCTTACACTGACTCTTAACACTTTTCTTTATATTCACCCCTGGAAGTCTGACATAAGCTGTCATCTCAGTTTGACAGCTCCCTGCAGCTCTTTGTCTATATGCCGGGAACAATTCCTTCCCTTTCTTCTTGTGAAAGCTGTGAACACTAGCTACACTAAGTAGATAACTCCAGGCTGTGTGTGACCTTAACACTTTCTAGTGAATTCACTCCAGTTGGTTGCTGCCTCTGTGGTTTTCTTTGTACGATATATTGTGTTTGGAACTATAGCACAATATGATGATCGGCGTGTACAGCAGGGTCACTTTTCTAAATGTAGTAGTTTATAATGACCAATGCTTATTGCAAGCTATTTTTTTTTACAAATTCGTCAACCCTGTTTTTGTTGTTAAGGCCACTATGAAACCTTTTCAGTATTTCTTTTTTTTTTCAGGTATACCTAGCGCAAACCTATGTCTATATTTATGTCATCTTTTTACCGATTGTTCCTTTTCACCCCTGACATTGTTCTCTGTATTCCCTCACTAGGAACTCCAGAGAGCCTGGCAGAAAAGGAACACCAGCTCTCTACAATGATCGCCCAGCTGATTAGCCTGCGAGAGCAGCTCCTGGCTGCCCACGACGAACAGAAGAAGTTTGCCGCCTCACAGATGGAGAAACAGAGGCAGCAAATGGAGTTAGCTCGTCAGCAGCAGGAACAGGTAACTGCTCACTGTTGACCTTTTTCAGAGTATCTCCAGTTGCACTCCAGCTATTAGCCTTTTCACCATATTTATATTTCGCACATATTTTCTTCCCTTGCTTTCTTCATTACTATTTAAAATATTCATTCTACACCCTTCCTCATTTCACTTGTTTACTCTGTTTCCCATTTCATCTCTATAATAAACCCTGTTAAATCATTTTAAAAAGCTTGTCACTTGACTCTATTACATTTCATGCCTGAAATATGCCAATAAAATCTTTCTCCTTGGTAGGAATTTGGAATATTAGATTTAACACATTTTATATTCTACATAACTTCAGATATTTCTGTCATGCTCTTTCGCCCACATTTATGCTGCGTGCTCGGAAAAATGTTATTATGACTTGTGCTAACAAATGCGAGGGAATGTGCAAATGTAACGTTATATTAAACATGGAAGTCCTCTATATCTTATAAATCGACTCCTATTAGAACAAGCCTGGCATTAGATTTGCAGCACAAATCAGGCCAATGAGCCATATTGTACAAATCAGCAAATTAGCAGAGGCCATGAAGTGTGTTAATGTCTGGGAAGAAATAAGGACACAAACTATCCGCACGGGCGACACTTTTATTATCACTAGCCACCCTAATGGCTATGAGTCAATTATCAGCAAGGAGTTCACTCAGAGTTTTCTCAGCACACTCTCAGACCTTCCCGTGGTAAATGAAAAGATAGACCATATAGCTTGGAGTGATGCATTTGGTCATAGTACACTAATAATACATTAACAGTATTGATTTATTTTTCGATCGATGATGTTCATTTGCAAACTACACTCAACTGGTAGACTTTGTGGACATTGCAGCATAAATGAACAGTGATATAAGATATTTTATTATTTGATCTTATTTAAAAATGGAAAAACATTAATAATATGGAAGAGAGAGATAGAGTGATAGGGGGAGAGAGGGAGCCCGCTGAGAGCCAGTATGTCATCAAGCCATCAAGATACAACACAGTAATTAACTGTTGACACTTGTGAGGAAGCCAGCACAAATTAATCTTGACACATTTGCAGACGACCGATATCTTACAGTGAACACTTTGTAATTATATTTAAAAATGAAAATTAAATGACACTTAAAACTAGGTTGTCATGCTCAATGAAGTGGGCATGTAGAAAGGGGGACTACTGGGATTAGAAGGATTGCGGTGTGGCCGCTCGTCACTCAGGGGCGGCAGGGACCTCCGTCACCCGTACATCATAACCACGTTCGTCTTTCCTCTAAATCATTTATTATTTTCACCACTAATTTTGACTGTTCAGTTCAACTCAGTTCATTAGGAATTTGAAAATGTGTTTTTGTCAGAATAGTTGTCAAAGAAAATAAATGTTATATTATCCTCCATTATTAATCTGCTACATTCTAGTATCCATTATTTTCAGTGTAACCATTCATTTAAAATAGTCTGAATACACTTACTAAAATGTAGCAGTTTGTCTCATGTTGTACCTGCCGTTGCAGCACAGTTTCTATCGTATTTAATGTTATAGAAAAAAGGAGATGTGTTGTTCTTGATTTTCTCATTTATTTAATTGTTTTCTTTACTTCTGTTTCCAAATAGATTGCAAGACAACAACAGCAGCTTCTGCAGCAGCAGCACAAAATCAACCTCCTCCAGCAACAGATCCAGGTCAGTGAAAGTGTTTCTGTTGGCCTTCTAACACCTCGCACTCCTTCGCACCACCACTGTCACCATGCACCACATGTCTGGATTTAAAAGCACAGATCAATAAAATTAGACATTAAAGTAAATATCATTGCAAAGTACTGTAAGCCTCTCCTTCTCATCTTTTCTGAAACGTCTTGTCTTTTTATCTGTAATTCTTGTGTCACACTAACATTCATCACTCTCATCAAATGTTAATTGCCTGTTGGTAATCGGGAGGGCTTTAAAATATGGAGGAGAATAATTAGCACATCTTAATGAACAAAAAAAAAAGGTGAGGGAGGAGGGGGGAAACAACAGCTAATGAGTCCTTTTGGAAGAGAGCCTGGAGGTGGGGGACATGAAAGAGGCTGGTAAATGCCTCTGAAGCAAGTCAGTCCCAGCAGGGCGACGTGGCCTGCTTTCACAGCACTGGGCTTCTAAAATGTACATTATCATTATGATGTACGGCTTTTTTACTTCCTAAAGGTCCTTCATTTGTGTATTGATTCAAGCATCTCACAGACATTATCATTCTCATTAGTGTGTGTGTTTTTGTGTGTACAGTATGTGATACAGTGCATAGTGTTGTAATGAGAGACCACCCAATGCAGCCTGTAGCTGGCCATGGTCAGACGGTACAGGGTTATCCTGGCAGCGGTCAAGGCTGTGAGCCTGGCTGCCTGCGTGAAGCTAACGTTATCCTGCTGGGTGTGCTTAGTGTCAGGCTCATCCTTCTCCATTCACCTCCTCCTCCCCTGCTTGTTCTTCTCACTGGCAACTCCCTGACTTGTCCTTTCATTTTCCCTTTTTTGTTTATCAACATCTTCAAACTTTTACTAGCAACAAATTGCTCATTCAGCATCTTTAAGCATTCCTCACAGGAGATACTATTTCTTTTTTGTTTTTGCTTTATGACAGTTCCTATGGGGCATCACAAACAGATTGTTTTTATGATACACTTAGGCAAAGCAAACTTCTAATTTCAAACATCAGTTTGAGCACAACAACTGGATTTACTGGCAGGAAATCAAAATGACTCTTCCAAGAGCTCTTTGCAAGAGAAAGACCGTACTGTCAACATGATCTTGTGAATCCACACGCCTGGACCTCTCACTTCAACAGTGGACAGTCTATTAGAAAAATAATTCCACTAAGGAGAAGCACAGAGCATGACATTCTGTCTAGAAAACACTCTAAAATTGAAGTACCGTATACACTACTGAGGAGCTAGTATTACTCATACCATAGAGGGCCCTTCACTCATGCTCATTGAGCATAAGAGCATAGCCCTTAATGCATCTCACTTTTAAAGGCCCTTGCTTTCATCATGAAGTTAAAGGCAAATGACACCTGAACATTCCACTTGATACATAGTTTTGAGAGAGGGTGGGGTGCTTGAGAGTGTAAGGGAACGCACTTTTAAATATCCATTTCAAACACTTGAACAGAGATACAAGTAAAGTCCTTCCATGCAGAGCCTAGTTAGCCAGACTCTCCCTTGACCAATGGGCCACTGATCTTTCCTGAAAAAATAAATCACATCAACAATTAAACAAAAGACTCCCATGGTCAGACCATCTGTTCCACCTCCCATCAGCCTCTGCTGGCTGCACAAAGACTGAATACCAGCCGGGAACAAACATGCATCAATCTCAATACTTCAAATAATTGTGATGCCTTGCAACATGGTTTATCAGCATGTCCTATAAATCAGAAGATGTTCTTTCTCCCTAACCTAGTTCCTGCAAATATCCAGCGTGATGATAGTCACTTCTCTCAAAGTGAAGTAGGAAAGAGAGTAGATAAAATAGAGTCAGGGGTTAGTGAAGCATTTTTGCCACTCTGTTTTCATTACTGCTGCCTCTTAAAAATACCCTGGCCATCTTAATATATAACAGCTTTGACTTAATTAGTTCTGTAAACAAGCCTCCAGCCTTTATGTCAGAGACTTTTAGCAAAGTGGTAAGCAGTGTTGGGGGATTGAGTTACTCTGCTATTACTGTAGAATGGAGAGCACTAAACTTTATTGAAGACCCCAGTGGCCATCAAAGACCTTCAGTTTTGGCTTCAGGGAGAAAACAAGGAGAGAGTTAAGTTAAGGCCTTGTATTGATGATGTAACTGATCACATCAGTGGACATTGTAAACCGTCCCAACAATAAAACCATGGGGGCTGCGAGGGGAGACTTTTGTTGGCACGCTATGTGTTTTTTAAAGAGTTTTTGCATGTGTATTGAAGGGGATTTGTCAGAAGTATGAAGTTATAGAGATTTAGTTAGTGAGGTTTGGAGCAAGGCAGCTTGGTGTTTAATCATGTTTCTCTTTTGAATAGCCATCTCTCTTTTTATCCTTCCCCATCATTCCTACAAGAGAGGGATAGAGATTTAGACTTTGTCCTTCGGGATTACAATGTCACTTGTTTTAAGATAGCAGATGTTTTGATTGCAGTGTTAGGGGCTTATCAAAAGTTTAAGCTCAAGGCTTTGTGTGTTTTTCCCTCGGCTTGTTTGTATTCCTTCAGTCCATCCTCTGAGTTGAAATCGTCTTGGCACTAATTCAATCCCAGGATGAGATTAACTCTTGATTTAGTTGAACATGTGAAACCCCACCAAGACACATGTGACATTTAAACATTTATATTAGTAGAGAACTAGTTTATCTCCCAAGTTACTTATCTCTCTGAGTCTTTGTGTAGGCACATTGAAATTACAAAAAATAGAAATAATGAGCACACTGTTCAGTCTTTCACTCAGGCACACTGGGCATTATTTAACTCTCCTCTTCAAGGCTTTCTGTTTCATAATCACAGCCGCTTTCTCATGCTCCTAATGGATGAGCAGTGGCCGCAGATGAAAAGATAAACAGCATCATGTTGTTCATCAGAGTGCTGTCTCAGTTGACTGGCATGTTCTTTCATATGGATTTCCTTGCTACATTAAGGACAATATGCATATTACTAATATGGGAGCAGAAATACGGTATCGTGGTAACCACATAACAGTCAATTAAAGTCCTTCTATACACAAAATGAAATACATTTGGAGCTCCGAAGTGACAGATCTGTCCATAGCCTTGCGGCAATTAATGGTATAACCCAGGTTCAAGCATTCCTCAAGGATGGGTCTGTTAAGATACAACCCCTAGCTTACACTCACACTCATACACATTCACAGAGGCGATCACACACAGGCACATTGATACACACATCAAGAGAATGAATATTGGCAGAAAGGTCAGGATGAACTTTATCTTCAGAAACAGGCTGAAGAAAACAGAGCTCCCCAGATGAAACAGTGGGACACTTTTCATTTCATTTAAATAAACTATCCATTGAAAATATCACACTGTCATGATATCGTCATTGGGTGAATACACTGTGAGATTTGACACACACACACACACACACACACACACACACACACACACACACACACACACACACACACACACACACACACACACACACACACACACACACACACACACAATATGCCTCCTACCTTTAACCTTGTGTGTGCAATTATACAGAAACACACATGCAGAATGTTTGTCTCTCTTCCATTTTAAAGAGAAGCCAGAGATAAAAAGAGTAAAAGGCCAATATATTGTTGTCCACAGCACACTTCAAAGTCTTGGAGGATTTCTCACATGTGTCTTTAATGGTGTAAAGAAACAGTGGGGGGCCTGCAGGCGTTCAATGGTTAGATGCTAAAGGTCCCGAGATTAAAGATGAAACTCAATTACACCAGCATTTAGCAGCCCATAATTTAAAGGTGGACAGTCTGGAGGTTGAGGCGTATATTTTGAGATGAACCTGAGGACAACAAATACACAGACATGTAGTCTGATAGAACAAGGATCTAGAGTCATTCTTTAAAAGAGAAGAGGCACATATTTTCTTTAACACCACTTTTGTTTTACTAAGGACAAAATGATCTTTTATGCTGTTGTTTGCAGTTTATACATTTCTAGAAGATAACAAAAAAACCTGGACAGAAATGTATTGAAGTCAGTTGCACATGTATTTCCCATTTCCCTCTTTTAAAAAAGGAACCTGAGAATACACAGGGGTGGGACTATGATTGTTGTTGCTTCAGTTTGCTCCAAAACGAGTTGACCTATAAATTGTGACAATGTATTTATTTTGGTTCCTCAACCATGCCATCTATGAAGTTATAAACATTATTTCCAAATGTTAAGGAAAAATCTGTAGTAGCTTGGTAAATATTGACTTGTAAAGCAGATGGTGGTGGAAATTGTTTAAGCTGAATGCGAGTGAACATTTAGCCTGACCAGCAACCATCGTCAATTTATTCAACAGATTTTGAGTCAAATCCAGCCTCGCTGTAGCTGTGCTATTCAAGGACTTTCACATCCTTGTTGATGTGTGATGCTATTGCAGCGTGTGTGCTAAGGACGTTGGGGTCACAGTCTCATTGTAACAGGAATCAGGAAGTCAATGTAAGGTATTTGTCACTGAAAAGCAGTTGCCTTCTAATAATTGAGTCAAATTGTGTCTATACTTTCCACAAGCCCTACACAGCCCGATGTTTCTATCATTATGCCTTTGAACAGAGACTGTGTAACCATTTCTATGAAGAGCTTATTACCTAAGCATTAAAAATGTCTATGTACTTTATTGTGCTAAACACAGTTTCACATCTCCCAGCATGAACAGTAGAAATCTGTAACATTGATGTTTTGTCTGTAGGATAAATTGTTTTTTAAGTAGTACTGGTTTGCAATAACGCCTTTGTTACTAAAAAGAGAATATGCATGCTATTCAATCCAATGTGGTAATTCAAAGCAGTGAGTCTGTTTGGTTTCCAATTTAGAGAAGCAAAGACTCCAAAACTACAACATTATGGTAAATATTTTAAATCAAGCAGATGAGTTTAAATAAACACAGGCTGTATGGTAATTCCACAAAGATAATAGCGCTAATTTGTGTATTCTCAGATGCTTTTGTTGTCTCCTCGGCACAAATAATTATCTCTGTGCGAGACTCTTATTAATGCACTGGCAAAAAAAAAAAACTCAAAAATAGACATTGTTAAAGAGAATGTGCAAGTCCCCCAATTAGCACAGCTAGATTGAGACAGTTAGCATGATAATAAGAGAATAATAGAGCAGGGAAATGATCATGTGTGAGTGTGTGAAGTGTGTGCACACGCCTGTGTAGATGATGCGCTGCCAGTGCTTTCCCGTGTGTTGAAAAGCCCTGTGTTAGCCTGCTAGTAGGATTATGTGGGGGCATTAACAGCCTAGTCAGACGGGCTTGGCTCTCGCCCAGGGAGGCTCAGTCCAGGATGTTCATCCTCCATTTAAGGACACTGTTAGCTGATGAAGATGTGCACATGCAAGACTGAAGATAAAAGAAAGCAGTGACCCGACTCATTAGCCCCTGTGATTTAATATATTGACACTTGGATACAAATAATTCCATTTAGTGGACTCTATTTGCGGGGAGAGAGGGATCAATTTAATTAGTTATGAAATGTGACTACTTGTCAGTAAGCAGAGGAAATGCTGACGTTAAACAAAGTCGTGTGCAATTTAAACAATAAAGCCATTGCGGCCTTGTTAAAAATTAATGATGCACAAAAAGGTGTAATAGATAAAACCTCAGCAATGGCAGTGATGGTGTGCAAATGAAGCTAAGTGGATGAACAGTCGCTCTGTGATGCCACTTGTCTGTGAAAACTAAGTATATAAACAGTAGATGATGTTTGAGCGTTCTGGCATATGCAGGTTTCTTTTCCAATTATGCCATTATTTTATCTCCAGGAATGCACCCTGTATTTACTTAGACATGTGTGTACCTTTTAAATTATGGTAATGCAGGGCTGCTGAATTGCTTTAAAATAAAAAAGATGAGTAGATTTAGTAAAAACAGAAATGAAAAAATAATTGATGTTGTGTAACTTTATTGTACAGCAACTGAGCACAGTTACCGAGTCTATTTAGAAGCAGTCAAATGAAACACATGCTTGTACTCTATGTTGTCTTTGAGGTAGGAATATAGACAAACATAGATTCATTATTGATGTAAATAACACAATAAAGCCAAGCTTTGTGTAATTGGCCTTTGTATTCAGACACCTCAGAAGTTTAAGCAGCGATAATTAAGAGGCCCCATCTGAGAGGTGCCACATGAGCGGCTGTAATATGTGAAATCACACCTGAGGGTCTACTCAAAATTAGTCACCTGAGGGGTTTGTAAAGCAGCCATGGGAAGGGTTAATTTATGACACAAACTCACAGCCCTCTACCAATTGTCACAATTGACCAAAATATAAGAGAAGATTACCAGGGATATGTGAGTGTAAATTTGCTTTTTAAATTAACCACAGGGCTAAATAATCCCGATAACGGAACATCTTTTCTTTACGTGACGAATAAAGCATGTTTATATTCTGTCTAAACATCAATATAAGGCACCTGCTCAGAGCTCCACAAGCCGTCCCTGGGTAAAAGCTGAGCGCTTACACTTAACCTCCATTGTGCCCCGAGCCCCGTAAGGAAAATATCAGTTGAGGGAGAACACATCCTCCAGTGTAATGTTGATTTAGTTTCCTCTCGCTCCCTGCATGAACTGTGTTTTCTCTGCTAATGTTGTGCAAACGGTTTTGTCTTTGCGTTGGCTGTGCGTTGCCATCGTCCTCAGCAGTGCATGGGCACACTCATAGGGAGAAGGATCTGAATTAATAGGCTCTACTGTGTACGGCCAGCCGGCAGGGAGAAAGGGGCGCGTGTTTTCTTAGGACTGGGGTGGCAAAGTAAAGCATTCAGCCCATGGCCAGCGCAAAAAAGGAGCTTTTTGTTTTTGGGGTGGGGGAGAATCCAAGCATTCCCCAACAGAACACAATGAATGAGCTATTTTGTTCTGCACATTTTTTTTTTTTATAGAAACAGAACTGTATAATGTTGTTTCTCCATAACTCAGTTCTCTAAAATACCTTTTTTTCTCTTTTTAAATTTCCCTAATTTCTTTGACATTTCTAGAATTTAATTCAATCTGAAAATAAATATTTTTTAGGCTGTCATTTCACCTCTCCTGTTTGATCTTTTGATCAGCTTTAGGAGATGATATTTGAGATATTGATTATATTTGAGTCTCAATGCACTCTTATAAAGTTGCCCCTCCCGACAGGCCTGCTCTCTGCTGAACAGCAGAACGGGCTCTGTTGTTATGTATGGCCCCAGCAGCTGGGGGGTAGTCAGAGTCTCAATCTATGAGGACGGGACAGAGGGGTGTGGACAATACCATTACACAGAGCAGGGGTGGTCTTCTGTGTCACAGAAGGACAAAATAATGTTTCTAAAGTGCAAAAGAGGTTTTTTTTCCATTTAATTTGAAATAAACACTGAATAAAGAACCACATTGAAATATAACACAGGCAATGCCAAATTTAAAGGAAATACATGTATATATATTTTCACAATTATTTGATACAACCCAAAACACTAAAAAGTAGACCGACAGAGAATTTATGTTTCTCTGCTTGCTCCAAAGTGTTGACATGTGATTTTTCAGACCTTAAATACCACATTATTTCCTAAGCCTGACATACTTAAATCCATCTTTTTCTGCTCCCCCTTCCCTGTTCACATCGCATGGTTGTAGCTGGCTAGCCCGTGTCAAATGTTCTTTCGTATCTCACACTCCCCCACTGCAATGAGGGTCCTAGGCGTTTCACTTATTCCCATTACCATACAGCGAGGATGTATATGCAGGGTAATGATGCCGGCCCCAAACCACTTGTACGTTTGTTTATGTCTGTTCTCTTCTTTCTTGTCATTACACATGCTGTTTGAGTGAGTCCCTGTGGATTTGACCAGTCTCTGAGAACTTTAATTTTACGGCAAGACCTTGAAAAAAAAAAGAAATCCTTCTTACCTCCATGTACACTGAACCCCCAAATAGGCTGGTATTCTTAAGGAATATAACACTGAATTTCCTTTTTAAATCAATTTGTGTGTTAAGGATCTTATGCATAGTGTTGGTGCGTGCACGCAATGATTTGACATAGTGTAATTTTGTTTGATTAAATCTAATATATAAAGGTGTGCTTTTGGTTTAGTATTGAACGACGAATGAAAATAAATAAAGACTGTGATATGAAGAAAAAAATTCCCCCATTAACATGCCATTAAAAACAAGCCTAACTAAGGCTTCACTTTGATATGTATTTCTTATACAACTCTAATTTTATTTTAGACGGATATATTTAATTTAAAGAATTAGAATAATGTACATAATTTATACTTAACCTACAAAGACCACATTTCATGAAATGCATTTTTGCATCTTCATCTTACTTTTTGTAGCAATGCATAATTTAAATGTTCTTGCACAAGCACAGAGTTGTTATCTTTTATAACTATATTTTCGTCTGCCTTTTTAACATTTTGCGTCATACTAGAAGTCAAGCTCTTATTATTC
Organism: Notothenia coriiceps; assembly: GCF_000735185.1. Taxonomy (NCBI): domain Eukaryota; kingdom Metazoa; phylum Chordata; class Actinopteri; order Perciformes; family Nototheniidae; genus Notothenia; species Notothenia coriiceps. The sequence continues at coordinate 217,433 of NW_011338636.1, forward strand.
TTCCCACAACATTAAATGCTGACACTACATGAAATAAAAGCATTGAGCAGAAACCCTGTTAATAGTAGTCAGTATATTAAGCAAACAGTAGCACACAGCTTCATCAAGAAAGAGCGATAAGATGGAGGAAAGCTGGAGTGGAAGGATTTGGGGTGGGGTGTGTAAGGAGGGTCAGAGGGTTGGACTACCGTGCTTTCAAGCTCCCATCGACTTAATATAGACATATTGAAATGGCTGTTTTCCAAGAAGGCTTGTTGTACTGTGTAAGGAATTAGTGGAACAAGAAGTAATCTATTGGTTATTCCTTCTGGATGGTCTGACCTCACTCAAGTGTCTGGATTTGATGCACTTTATCCTGAACAGCACTCAGTGTAACACATACAGAGGCATGACTGACGTGCAGTGTTACGCTCAAACCTGAGCAAACAGTGCCTGCAGTCAGACTTAGAGCTGTAACCCAACAATTCACAGGAAATATTATGGAGCTTCTTTTCTTTCTTTTTTTTACTTGTGCTTCTACACTGTTAGCTTTAGCTGTCTATCTTTGACTTTTGTAGGGAAGGGTGCTGTCCAACGATTTCAGGAAGGAAGTGAGGAGAAAGGTTAGAGATCTAACTGGGACAAGGGCCCTTTGTTAGTGGCCTGAACCTCTCCAGTGTATCAGCCCTCCCCATTTCAGTATGCCTATTTTCAGAGTAGAAAAGCAAGAATAATGTGCTTCGGTTTAGTGGGTGGTAAAATGAAGACCTTTAGTCTCGAGCATCAAAGTCTGCTTCAAATCTATTGATCTATTTGTCTGATTACCATTAGCTACAGACAAAGCCAAACACCATCTCATCTCTGTGCGATCAATGTGTGTGTCTGCGATGTAACTGTGCGGTTGTATAACTGGCAAATAAGTGACCTGTAGTAAAGGAGTAATATGTGCTTAAAAACTGTTGATTGTTTCATGGGGGAAAAAAACCTGAAGCAACACAGAGAATTCAGCAGCCCAGAAGTGCTTCCACTGAGTGATTTTCCTCCTGGTTAGGCTCCAGTACAGTGTACACCCAGTGGGCTGTGTACACAGTGGCGGGTGTTAAACATATCCTGCTGTCTAGTGTCAGTTTTACTGTGTGTGCTGCTGTTGGGATGTAGCCAGACTTGCCAGCTTCCTAAAGATCACTTTCCCTTTAAATGGATCACAAAAGGTGATTTCTACTCGCAGTTCAGCGAAGAGCAGGGGGGAACAAAGTGTGAACTATCAGTTCTTACAGCAACAGCTGGAGTCTAACCTCCCTGGGTGAAATTAAAGATCCCCTCCTATAGAAAATGTGAAAGAGAAGGTTAGCGACGGAGCTAAAGAACTGGCAGATACTAAAGTGTGGAAGTAATTTTATTAAAATGAGATGTCAGTGAAATGTGAGTCCTCTTCTAAATGGTTACTGGTGATTATGATATTTTCCTAATAGGGAAAGTCACCTATTATAATCTTTCTCCAGAATTAAGAAAAATACCTAAAATCCTTTTTTATAATTTTTACTTTTTACAAGTCTACTCGTGGCAAATGAGTGCAGATTATATCCAAGATAAGCATATGTGTGTGAGAGGTGTGTTAAAAGGTGTCAAGTAGCAATTAATGAGGATGTTAGTCCCAGGATCTCACAGGTCCTTTCAAGCTAATAACCATGAAACACAGTGTGAACGAGGTAGGTGTTTGTCTTTTTTGCCCCTTTTGTCTTTTAATCTTGTTAATACTGACTGACTCGGCAGTAAAAACAAAAACTAGCCCAGTTCCCTTCACATAGCACATTGTGGTGCATTGGGAGCAAAAAATAGTGTGGATCAGTGCATGGAGGTGCAAGGGGGTTCAGAAGGAAACCCAGCAGGGCGGCTTCATCCCTCCTGGGTGCTCTGTAGAGGCTATAACAGACAGTGAGGAACATGGGTGTTGACAGGGGCCCAAGTCAGTGCTGTAATGCGCTGTACATCTCCATTAGCACTCAGCGTTTTGGAGCTGCTAGCTTTTGTTTTGTAGGTGAATGCTTGTTTCGATAAAGAAAAACACCACTAACATTTTTTTATCCACACAAGTATGTTTACGTTATAGCATAACTGAGCTTAATAAAAGTACATTTGATACAAGCACAAATATAAAATGTTTTTTAAATCAGGCAGCTTATATTTATTTCCCCAGAAAAGTGATGAAAAAATGAATTGTGTATTAGCAAAATTGCGTTAATCGGTTAATGCAGTTTTACTGGTGAACTTGAGAGTGTATCATATTGTGCGTGCATTGCACACATGTGCATGCACACAGAAGTGCTACAAGAAATAAAGGGAGCTCTTTCAAGTCAACCCTGTCTTTTACACTTTGTGCATTTATGCATCGCAGATGAGCCAGTCTCACCCCGGGATGGGCTTCAGTTGAACAGTTAACTGAGCTACTAGGTGATTTGTACAACACACACTCAATAACGTTAGAATTTTGTCAAAAGTAACTTGTCAAATCTTAAAATAAAAGTGGGACTAAACAGAATAAAGAAAATAATTGTATAAAAACGTTGTCTGTAATTTCTCAGCTGATAAACCAATAACTCTGACACTATTTGTATCTATATGCTATCCTACACGCAGTAGAACTGCAAGTTGGTTCTATTTATCAATCGTCAGTGTCTCGTTGAGAGGGAAACAGATTGCGTGCTGGCCTGAAACAGACTTCATCAGGTCATCTGAATTGATGATACATGTTGCAAGGCGGCTGAGTTCCCCCAGAAACCTCTGCTGGAGTGCTTGCTGGCAGAGACGGGGGCCTCCGCCAAGTCTGTCTGACTGATCACTACAGATGCTCCTCTTCAAGTATTCCGAGTCAGATCCTTAGTGCTGGGTCTTGAGGGACAAACAATAGCACCTGTTCCTCATAAGATAGCCCATTCATGTATCTTTAATGAAGCCTGGGGGCAGATGGTGTGAAATGACATTATCCAGTACTTAGCAGTGCTAAGACAAAGGAAGAGCAGTGCCAGCACAACAATGCGGCTGTATTTACGAGGAGAAGGGAGGACGCTGCCCAAGTGCCCCGCTCACATCTGCTCCACTTCATTCTCAGACTCCTCAAGATCATCTTGGCAATAGAAATATCCCGGGCACTCAGCCCATACATAGATGAACTTGAGGGTAACTCTTAAAAGGGGGATGGGTTTGTAGTACAGCGGCAGAGTGGAAGCTACATAGGAGCATCATTTCTTTCTGTCTGTTTTCTAGAATATATTTCTTTATTTTATTCTTCAACTTTACTTTAACAGTCAAATAAAAAAAAGCACTTGTGAAAATGTTATAATCTGCTCAGCAACTTGCCAGCTATTAATTGACAGCTCAACTAACCTCCACTATTTGTTTCCACCTTGAAGCTCCTTAGAATTTGATTTGCCTTTCTCTGACATTAGTTGCCGTAAATTAAACTTTAATGCATGGAGCTCATTACTGCAAATCACAGCTATTCAAACTCAATGCATTTATTTCCCCTTCATTGCACATTCACACTGTCTTGCCTCGATGAATCTTGTATATTCTGCTCCATATTTTAAGATAATAATAGTAATAAAAGCTGATATCCCAGATGAAATGACATAATTTACATTTAGTGCTGAGGAGATACATCCAAGTATGACTTTAGCTGGCTGTCTCTCGGTACATATACTGTGTATAATATCTCTTTTAATATATAATATAATATATATATTTCTATTAAATTAGTCAATGCAGTCATATTTCTCTGCTAAGATTTGAAAAAGTATAAGGATCAAATTGTTTGCTGGAATGAATTGAAAATAAAAAGGATAATCAGAAATATGTTTATTTTCGAATTGAACATTTCAACAATGCACTGTAAGATGGTACAGTACAGTCTCAGAAAGTTGTTTTCACTAAGAAGAGTGTTTGAAAAACATTTGAGTCAATATCCTTGTTTGGAAAATTGAATAGTAAGTTACTTTTAATGTACTAACAAGGCATGTTAGTTAATTCATGAAAGTGTATGAAGTACCCTGCAACACACTTGTAACATACTTGGAAGTATGTGGACTTGAGGGAGCCCTTTTCTGCCCTGTGACTACCGCACATTCAGCAACAAACTCCATCTGGTTTTACAGTCCAAACACACAGACAGAGCAAGGCTGTGTTCCCCAGTGTCCCCCCGCCTGTCACTAGCCCTACCTCATGTTGTGACATTAATTATTGTGTTTTTCCATATGTTCCATACATGCGAGGCCAAGATGAATCTTTCATCCATTCAGCGTGGAAACTTGGAACACAAATCCCTATAAAGCAATGTTTTATTTAAGGTCATTTGTCGCAGGCTCCTTGGCCATTTATTTTTCTTCACTAACAGCACATTTTACAGAACTACTTTTGGAAGAATTACATACTTTTCTATTCTTCGATAATGCACTTTCTGCACTTGCACTTGTGTAAAAGCTCAGTAGGCATAAAACAGTTATATTTATTTAGTTTTCAGTCTAGCTCTGCACCTCTGGACAGATCAATAAAGTAGTTTTAAATAGGTTCAGCTTGCTAGCTGTGAGAGAAACTGGGTGCGACTACACCGGTAAAGGGTCTACCGGGGGAGCAACACGGTCTGAAAAAGTGGATATCATAGCAGACCTCAGCCAGAACACGGGGGGAAACCGTTTGCTCAGAGCAGGTTGATTTCATGCCCCAATGCAGCGGCAGTAATTGCACCCAGACCCGTTTTATTGCGAGTTGATTTTAAGGGGGGATGAATGGAGAAACATTCTGTAAAGTGTTTATTTTGGGGGATGACCTTTATTAACCCATTTTCCAGGCAGGTTCCCCTGAGGTGGCCTGGCTCAGTGCTAGATTAACCCTCGCAGGCCCATGGTAGCCAGGCTGCTCCCCATCATAGTGTTTCAGGAAGCAGAGAATGACAGTAAGATTGGCCCTTGCAACATGTGTGCAAAACCCCCACAATCCACTTTTGAGACACAAGCTACTCACCCACCCTTGACATACACGTGCAAGGAGTTTTGTTTGATATTCCCAGTAGGCAAGTCAGCAACAGACTGGATGGTGAAGGTTAATATGTGAGTTGAAGAGACAGTCAGAGAATGACATTAAAATGAAATACAGCAAGGGGCAAGCCCTTTTCAACTGCCTGCTATTTTTCCTCTGATGAAAACAGTAGTAGTAAATTACCGGATTGTCTTCAGGCTTTTATCATCTATTCTAAATAAATACTCGTCCAAGATTATGTGAGCAGTTGATTTTCCCTTGGGGGGAGGGCCTCCAAAGTAATACATTCAACAATCCTCCTGCTAACATGTATCTATTGCAACAGCAAGGGTGTAGTGAATGCCTATTTTAACATGTACAATGCTTCTCTCTACAAGCGTAACAGACCTACTGAGCCTCTTTGCCCTCTGTCCTGCATGTCGCTTCATCTAAGTCATGCTGTAACAATGTGCTTATGCAGGCGCCTTTGATGTACCGAGGTGAAATTGTGGTTTGGATTAAGAGCAGGCGTAGCTCGGCCAGGTATTGTGTGAGCACACGAGGGCAGTCAGTGCCGCGGAGCCCCCTGTCAGCACGCGTTAGCGAGAGCTGTGATCTGGTCTACCCCTGAGTGGGCTCTGTGTTTCTGCCTATGCTTTGGCCTCTCTCTGATCTCTGCTCCCTATCTGTTCAGCAGGTCCAGGGTCACATGCCTCCGCTCATGATCCCCATATTTCCACACGACCAACGCACTCTTGCAGCAGCAGCCGCCGCCCAGCAAGGATTTCTCTTCCCTCAAGGAATGTCTTATAAGCCAGGTATGCTTGCAACAAATTCTCTCTGTGTTATGTCTTTTCCCTTATACTTTTATTCATAATTATGATATTTATTTTACATGTTATTCTTAAATTATGAAGTCACACTTGAGGCCCTAGGCAATCCCTGTTCTGTCTGAACTTGGGCATGAGACCAAGGCCTGGGAATGTTCTAGTCCATGTGGAACAATAGACATGGGTAGAGAAAGAGAAAAATGTCAACATGTCTTCAACATGAAAGTATTGTGAAGTGGACTGCTAGCTGTAATTGTTTTCCAAGTATCCCTTAGACTCGAGAACCAATAACTCAGGAGATAAAGCCTGAATGTAAATATTTGTTGTATGCATAAAAAGCAACCATCTTAAAAGTTTCTAACTAATAGTAAGACATTTAGAAGGTTAAGGATAGCTTTGGTTTGATTTAAAGAACAGGTTTTTCTGTATGCATGTCTAACTGTTTTCCTTGCATGTAACAGCATGCCTCTTTCTTTCCCTTTGTCTTTTGGGTTAAGTAAAATATATGCCTTCCACAGTATTCACAACAAATAAAAAAAGGTTTTACTGTATGAGAAAGGTTGACTGATGCCATGCCAAAGCAGCAAGTTTGTACACCCTTATATCCTTGTGATAAGTAAAACAAAAATAATCTATGGTCTAAATTGCTTCAAAGTCTTAGTGTTTAACTTCTCATGGCTTGCTCGGTTCCAGAATCTACTCTATTAGTTATTTAATCATATCAATCAAACTGAATTTGTTTAAAAAATATATAAATCACGCCAGGGCATGCAAATAAAAGGAGACAGTGTTATGTTGATGACACATCAATTTAAAAGAGAACAGGATTTATGAGGGAGCTTGAAAAAAGAAAGTCCTCTTACCTGTTATAAAGCAGCACCAAAACAAGGAACAGCACTGAAAATGGAAAAAGAAACACTTGGAAGTCAGCATGTTCGCAGCAGAACATTAAAAGGTGTGGTAGTGCAGTTAATGAATTAACTATAAAACCACAGGAAGAAAAAAAAAAAGTCAGCTATTTTGGAACTATGGAGCCATGACAGCTTAAACAAAGTGCCTGAGGGGGAGTCTTTTACCATGGTGCTTTCTGCAATAGGTTTGACACGGAAAATGTTTTAGTTCAAATAACAGGAGCTATTATGGAATCATGGTCAGGGGTCGTCATGTGTATAGTTCCTGCATAATTCATGAGTTCATGAAGGCAAAGCAAAGGGGGTCTGAGAATGACTCGTGTAGTCAGGAGAGGTATTTCAAAACATCTATTATTCCTCCCCATCCAACACAATATATCCAGAGAGTACAATGTTATCACCACCACCTGCAGAGTATACAGGATGCTGCCGTGTCCTTTCCCCATGAAGTGAGTGGCCAAGCATTCATTTCCAAGACTAAGGCACACTAATCTGATGTTATCATTATGAGAAAGCTCCCAGGGACCACTGCTTATGACCCCCAGCCCTGTGGTGCTCACATGGCAACCGAGTCATTTTAGCACCATAGTGATAGGTCATCACCTCCTGTACTGGCTGTGCTCAATGGCCTGGTGGTGCATGGTAGACAAGCACAGTCGCAGAAATATCAACTCATCTTTTAAACAAATAGACTTTCCTGTCTGTTCGCACTGTTTACACAGAGATGGCAACATTCAGTCTGATGTGCCTCTAATGGACCTGCAGAATGAACTCATCGTTTTGAGGTTCCTCTGCCAGTCTTCTTATAGACAGCCTGCTGACTGTTAACTGTTTCCACATTTCATCTTAAATATTTTATTTTTTGACCACATTTTTATACAAGATATCTTAACATAATGTAACTTAAAAAAAGAGAATCATCATCAGTTAAACTTGAAATCGTACCAATATCAGATTAATTATCTATATTCTTATTTTCCTGTTAGCCGGTAATAACGTAGAATTTAGAAAAGAAGATCAAGTTTGAGGGTTGTCGCCATGTACTTCATTCATCATCATTTGATCTGTTCTAGGAAAGGTCTCAACTACATCTGTCATCCCTCGGCAGATCTATGACTTATATTTCATGGCACCACATGAGCAGGGAAATATAGTCTGTCGTGACCATGGCGTCACCTGCATTGCCCCCAGCCCCACCCCCACTCTTAGCATTCAGAGTCCAGGCTCTGGGCATGGGACCAGCCATTGCCAGTTAAATAAAAAACACAGTTTTAAAAGCAATGCCCTTTCACCAGTGACGTTAACCTGGCACAGCGCCCATTCGGATGGAGACTGGTGCCTCGACTGTGTACAGCCTAGACCCATACGTTGGAGCCCGAGACCCCCCGGCGGCGGTGGTGTGCTCACTTAGCACATAACCCTCCCCAGGTTTCACATGACATCTAAAGACATCCAGCCATTTGTTATTTGCAAAGCCTGCGTCATAGACAGCATAGAGAGAGGGAGACAGACAGAAAGCGATACCAAAAAAGAGGTGTAGAAATAACCACAGTGCGCTCCTTCACATCCAACCCAGCACTATTTGAAACCACTTCTGCTGTGTGATTTTTATTTGCCACTAAATGGGGATTGAATTTCCATGGCTTGTATCACATTGTGCTGTGCTGTACAAGATTGCAAAGTGAGGCGAGCGGGCGAGGGCAAAGTGAAAGAGAAGGTATATACATTTACCTTGTCTGTGGCTTAATGGCTCCATATGTTTGTGAGAAGAAGTGACAGGCAGAAGTGGGGTCTGAGCGAAGGCCAACTACCCCTCCCCACTCCCACTGTGCACCCCACCTCCCCTCCTCCAGACACATGCTTCAAACCAACCTCCCCCCTATAAATGCTGAGCTGCACTGTCTCACTGGGGCTGTTCTGTCCGTCTAAACACACTATGGCGAGTGTGTAAAAGCGTCTGGTACCCCAATGGAGATCACTCATACAGCAGCCGTTCTTATATCCATGTCTGACAAACGTGCTGATGGCAGGCCAACGGTAGTGGATAAAAAATGAATAGCGCTGATTTGGACACCCATTCTTCCTTGCTTGGTCACAGCGATATGCGAGATAAGAATGTTAGCAGTTTTGTTTAACCCTGTTATTGTGACTACACACTTGTTCTAACCAGTTCTCATACAAGTGCTTTCCCTTTGCTGCCAAAGCTAACACTCAGAAACAAACAATGTAGTGTTGAACAATAGCCAGACAAGTCTACAGCTGTACGAACTGCCTGAAAGAACATGCTGGTCCTTTTACATAATCGCTAATTTAACACCACAGGACATATTTAACATTTATTATGAACACAGACACATGCACTCATAAACCTAAAAAGAACACCTAACTTGTTAAACTATGAAGTAGTTATTTTCTGGATACGGTTTGTGCAGGTGGAGGAAGGAGGGAATGGTGTGGAACGTTCCTAAGTAATCCTGCTCCAGTCAAAATAGCTTACCCTTTTGTTAATGCAGATGTTTGGGCTTGAAGCCGAGGGCTCGTTGCAATGTGCCACATTGCAGTGGCAAAGTGAAGGGCCCAGGATCCGTGTTGGCACTTGCCTGGTAGCTGTGGGCCGGCTCATTGTCTGAACCTGTAAGCATTGTTGTCTTTCTCTCTCTCTCTCTCTCTGACAGGTGATAACTACCCGGTGCAGTTCATTCCATCCACAATGGCAGCTGCAGCCGCGTCAGGACTCAGCCCCCTCCAGCTTCAGGTATGTACAGTACTATGACAAAGAATGCTAGGGACGCCCGCCAAGCCCAGGGTATAAAGGATGGCTAAGCAGCTGTACGCTAAGTAATGAGCTGCACACTAAATAATCCTTGAGGCCCCGAGCTCACACACGCTTATCACCTTACATATGTAATTTATCCCGTTTTATAGAAGATTTATCCCACTAGCTCTGCCAGATATAGGAGTTAGAAAGATAATAGTTATTAGAGGGAATGAGAATCACTTTGGTTGCCTTAATCACCTGCCAGTAAATTCATCAGGAGACAATTGACTGTGTAAGCAAAGAATCTCCTTTTAATTTTTTTTAATTTTGGATTTTTCTTCATCCCTGAGACACGATAAATAAGAAGAAAGAAAAGACAAAAAATATGGGTAACCTAAATATGTTCTCATGATACGTTACAAAAAGTGAGGCTGTGTAGGGGTTCTCAGACACATAACATGTTGGGATAGGCTCCAAGCCCTACAGGCTCCTCCAGGACTTTTCTCACACATCAATTAAAAAAAGATGAACCCAGGTCAGGGCTTACAGTACCTGAGGCTATAATGTTTATTACAGATAATTGTCTCCGTTCTGCCCTTCACATTTTAAATATCATAAATACTACTGTTACAAGGGCTTCTTTTAGCCTGGTGCATAACCCTTGCTAACTTTTTACTGACTTTTATTTACAATAAAAAAATCATACAAGTACTGTAGCAACCCAGCTGCTTGTTGCTTCTCTTAATTAGCAGTTTGCATTGCAATTCTCAGTAAAGTAGATCTTAAATCTATTTGGAATCATAAATCAGTTCTTTGGAAACAAAAGATTAAAAAGCATCTCTCCTGACATGTGGTTAAGTGGCCAATGCTGCTTTGTCAACATGGGGGAAGAGTTATTGAAAGCTGCAACATGTGATGCTCAACATCAGATATAAAGATGTCAAGATTAAACACGAAAGTTCAAGACTGAGGGTGAAACGTGTTGCATACTGATATATGTGGCATTTGTCCTTCTGAGCCTACCACTGTCAGTGTTAACGAGCCTTGGCAAGTTGGAACAATGCTCGCAGCTGGCTCTGAAGAGCTGTGCGTCATTATGCAGCCATGAGAGGAGTGATTAGAAACATGCAAGGTGTTAAGTATGTCTGCTCATGTTAAAATGTGTGTCCTGTAAGAGCAAAAGGTGAAGGCAGTGTATGTGAATATTTTCTGGGGTGTATATGTGTCGCTTAGTTTGTGTATCATGGAGATGTCTGTTGGAAAGGAGCGGTAGTTCAGACAGGCATGCAGAGTCTATTTATATTGGTGTATGAGGTCAGATGAGACAGTCATATATCTGAAGGTTGGGGTGAGGAGGGGAGACGGGTCTAGAGTGATTAATTCTGATTATGTATCTAACCCTGGGAATGGGCAAAAACAGTGCCTCCAAGACCATGACTTGGCCGACCTTTACAGAACACAGTAAACAAAAAGAGGTGCATTTTCCATTAATTGAAGTCTGTCAGCCTGTCACATATTCAGTCTGCTGGCTGCTATTTACCCTGCATAGAGACTCCCCTTAAAACAGCAAGGCAAGTCAAACATGCCCTTTTCTACATAGCTGGGATCAACAAACCATGTGACTGCCACCACTTCCTCTACAAAGCACTGGGAGCCTGCTCTGATTAAAAACATCATATCAAGCCAGACATGGAATTAAGTTAGAGGTGTCTCCTCCCCTTTAGAGCAATAATAGCACCAGTGCCCTCCTTCAAAATTAAACTATTGAAAGGTATACTCCAATATATGTGTGAGAGAGAGAGAGAGAGAGAGAGAGAGAGAGAGAGAGAGAGAGAGAGAGAGTAAATCAAAGCAAGGATCCAGAAAAAAGGACTTCTTATAAAACAAAATCATGACAAAACTTATTTTTGTTGAAAGTACCTGTGACAGCACTTTATGCACTCTAGGGCTCCTGTAAAAGAAAAAATGTGATGACTACTTTGAAATGAACACATTATGTCCAGTGTTATAATGATGCAACTTGTAATTAAAATTTCACAAAAATTGAAATATTTCAGCGAACCACGCATAATACTTACTATTGAGTTCATGCTACATGCAACATCAAGTATAATTCTCCCTTAACACCGTCCTGAACTTTTCTAGTTTTACTTCCAACCATATTCTTCACCACAGACACACACACAATCCCCCACACATATGGCTGGAAATGCTGCCCCCCCCAATTAAAATATCTCTTCCTGTCAGCTGCGTGGCAAGGTATAATTTTCACCAATTTACTGAGTTTAGATTGTGCAATATATGAACCTTAAAAAATATCTCATTGGAAGAATTAATTCCCACAATGCTGGAGAGGTAATGTGATCAGCCATCCAGTCAGGGAGGCTAGCCGCTCCGTCAGTCTTAATGTTGGACACGTAGCCTCTTCACAATCTCCTCTGTCATAACAGTCTGGGATCCCCCCCCATCCCCGCCCTTTCTCTCCTAAGAGAAGAAAACTCAACAAGGTAACAAAGGTTTAGAGTTGATAGATGTAAATGAATCTTGGAGGATGCGTTTGAGTGTTGGAGACTATAATTTTCTTGTCAATACGAGGTGGTAGCATCACTCTGTCGGCTGGCAGACTGCAAGTGGCTGTCACTAGGCATTGCTGTACCACTGGGCAATTTCACTCAATGTTTTCCTGACAGATTGGCTCTCGTCCTCAACTCACAGGAGAGGAGGCGGGTAAACTATCCCAGCGCGACATGCCCCTCTTCATTAGTGCCCACACAGAGCTGGGATGAGCTGAGGACCAGCAGGAAACAATGGCTCCATCCCTGCCTATCCTTCCATGATTACAACTGACACCTCTCACCTAACTGAGGAAATTGTGCTCAGATTGTACCCCAATCTGTCCGGACACCCACTATATTCAATTGAGTGTAGACACAAGAAGGGCATTTCCCTAATTCTACAAAAGGTGTTTCTATTTGGGTTGGCACTTTATCGCTGTTTTCGTGTTAACAAACTGTATATATCGCTTGCCTTTTTACGGAGCCAGTAAACAGAAGGAGGACTTTGTGAGAAAGTCCTTGTTATTTTAATCATCGGAAACAGAAGTTGGGGTTCAAGCCATTTTAAGGAATGTATTATTGGATAAAACAGAACATCTGGGTTCCTCGTATGCAGTATCACTGTTAGGACCAAATAAATCGAAAGCTTCTGCTTTCACTCAGTCAGAGCTCCTTTTTCTATCTCTTGCTGTCTCTGTCTCAATGTCTTGCTTTTCCCATTTCCCATCGACATTCTGAACCATTTATAAGTTTCTTAGTTTGTGTGTTTCTTTTTCGTTTGCTCATCTTGTCTGCGTGTTGCTTTTTTCTTTCCCTGAAGTGTCAAAGCCCATAACCTCTTTAGGCTTTACAGCACTGGAGGTCTAGCTGCTTGAGTTAAGACTTCGCAATTACCATCCGCCGTATTTGCCATGGCATCTCTCTAGGCCCACGATAAACCTGGTCCCAGCCTCGGCTCATGCTCCCACTGTAAAGATGAAAAGCAGTCTACATGCTCAGCGACCAGATTTCAAGCAGACACATCTGAAGGAGTACTCAGCCTTAGACGACTACAGTGATAAGAAAGAGTGTTACACAGTCAGGGACAAACAGGAAGAAAGTGGGAGAGCAGCAAACCGCACATTATCTTTTGTTTGGATGTAAATGCCTGTGTAGTACAGATGTGAAGAAACAGCTTCCATCATTAACAAGTGAAGCACTTTTGACTTTGAAAGAGGGAGAGGGGGAGAGGAGGAGGGGAGAAAGAGAGAACAGACATACTGTAGAGAGCAGCTGTTTCTGTGTTTATGAGCAGAGGAGCTCGGTCTTTGAAGGTAACCCAAAGCAGTGCAGCAATGCTAGCCGTGTGTGGAAGGCTGGCTAATAGGACGGCTATGTGAGCAGCTGGATGGAGGCAGTGGTGAACAGAGGGACAGATGGACAGATAGAGTGGATAATGCAGTGAGCTGCACTGAATGGGAGGGCTGGCTCTTGGGCCCCTGGGCCTGGAGAACATACACACACACTAACAGAAGACGGGCTGTATATTGTGTGTGTGTGAGATAGAGAGAAGGACTTCAACATATATATACTGTTGATATAAGATCGAGAAATAGAGAAAAGGCAAGCGGAGGGGTAAGGGCAGAGCAGGTTGGGCGCCAGCAGATGAGACAGATGTTAGGCCATACTGGAAAGCATCGGCACAGTGCACCAGGACGCCTTCCTCCACTCCTGACATCTGGGCCCAGCCTGGGTCAGCCTGCCCGGGCGCCCTGGGCAATGAGCCTGTACAAGCCTTGTGGCAAACGGGGCTGGCGCTGTGCTGCCTTTTAAATGGTGTGGTGCATTGAAGCACAGTTAGTGCACTCATATCCAGCCCAGTGCTTTGCGCCCAGGCCAGGCAGAGGTGAATGAGACATTGACTGACGGACAAACCCAGACACAAAGAGTAGGGCAGTATTCAGTCAACACTCACCTTATGTAAAATTCAGAGTTGGTTCATCTGTACTTTTCATGGAAATAGTTTTTTAAGGCAATTTGTTTCCCTTTTTTTAGAGGCTGCCTGTCTTAACATCAGCAGAGTGTGTAATCTCAGTTTAATGTTGCAAGCAGAAAAGTGAACATCTCCGTTTAACCTCTGCTTCCTCGAGAGGGCTTGTTTTTAATTAACAGAGGCTAACGGGCTGACCTTGGGCGTGCTGCACTCACTTTGAATCCATGCTTGCTGAGGTCTGCTTCGTCCACTGGGAAACAGGGAATGATGGGGTCAGAAGGAAGACCTTAGATTTTGTGTTTGTGCATCTCCTTATTTATGTGTGTAATAGTGTTTTTAGGAAACCTAAACCTTTCAAAACACAAAAAGTAGCACATAGTGAATTGTAAAACTAGTTACACACTTTTAATCATGGAAAAGTTTGTACTGCCTTTAAGCTAAGAGAAACCTTTTATAATAAGTGAATATTTCTTGTTTGCCAGATTTTTTAACATTAGTTTTTTTAATATTGCTTTTTGCCAATTCCTAATATAGTATAAGCCATACCTTAGGTTGCAGCTCTATGGCTTTACATTTTCAGGAGTTTTACTTGTGTCTTGAAAGATGTAATTGGTTCCCTGATCAAATAGCGCAAAATAACTTGTGTTAACACTGTAAAGGGAAAAAAAGAAAACGGAAAAGTCCTATGCTCCAGTCAGGCTTTTGCCTACTCCTCCAACACCCCAGAGTAGGAGCCTCGACTTTCAGCTTGACCCTAAATAGCGTAAACCTTTTGCTGCCACCACCTGGCAAGTAGATACGAAGAAGGGGTTACTAGATATAAGAGATTCAATTGGGGGAAGCGGGCAGATGTCTTCTGCTTAGGGAGACCGGCCTTGGCAGGACGCATGATCCTAAGCCTTGACATTGACACCTTCCTTTACTTTGTAACGTTGTTGCTTCCAACTCACTTATGTAGTGTCAAACAATCATTTTGTTATTCACTGTCAATGTACAATTTATATATATATATATTATATATTACATACTGTAATGCCATAGGAAATACCTCCACACTCCACACATTGAACACTGAGGTAATTCACGTATGTCCTTGAGCAGTATATGGTGGGTTAAAACACTTTTCATCTGTCTTTCCACCTGATTGTATTTATTGTTCTTTGGCTTTTTGAGGCAGAGTGTTTCTTTTTACAAGGATAACCATTGCTTCTCACCCCATGGCACTGACCTGCTAATCAGTGCTGAAAAGGGGCACCCTGACTGCGTCTAATTTGAAGCAAAGTCTAATTATGCTCTTTTTCCGGGACAATAAAGTTCTTCCCACTCAAGGTCAGGGGCATGCTCCTCGACAGGCCTGTTAGCAAACATCTGTCCAACAGACTCAGCTTCCGCTTCTTCACTGAGACTAGCCTGGAGTGACAGCCAGTGAATGAAGACTCCTCTGTCTCACTCCCTCTGTCACTCTCTCCCTTTCTCCTAAAACCAGCGTCCCCCCACACACACAGAGTGCCTTCACCACTGACATTAACTAAGTCTAGCTCAGATGAGAAGAAAATAGAGTTTGGTCTGCTCCTGTGTCCATTTGGAGACAAAAGGCTGTTTGTGAAGGAGGTGGGGGCAGTGCTATCATTGTAGGAACATAATCAGTCTGTCATTTCCGCTGCCCATGTGCTGTTGTTATCCCCTGGTCCCAGAGAAGAATGGACCTTTTGTACTGCCGCTTATGTGGCAGCGATAAAGTTTCTTACAGGAGCACATATGTGTTTATAACTGGAGATATGTGCACAGACATAAAGTGCTTTGTTTGGCTTTAGTCCCCATCTACACCGTCAAAGGTGAGGCCAGCTGGGCCAGGTCCCTTTTTCCCATCTACACAAATGCAGTCTTATGCACCCAGTGGAACCAGGAAATGAGACAGGTTGTGCTGATTGGCCAACGGAATATAAATTAGACTCTACCTGACAGCACCATTTGACTGAATGAACCAACAAACCATAAGGCTTACTTTGTGTGTAGAGAGCAGGCCAGTAGGGTGCTATCTGTCTGATGGGGTGAGGTTTAAGGCTACATGGAGTAACACTCTTTCTTAGACAGTAGCTCTATTTGACAGACCCCTGCTATTTGCAGCAGGAGACAAAAGCCAATTTCATCACTTACCTGGTGGCAAATCAATACAGGCCTGGAGCGGAAAGAAGTGTCAGCAGTAGGGGAGTACTGGGCTCTGTTGGAACAGAAAAAACGAGCACACAAATAATCATCAAATCAGTCTGGTATTTTCTTTGTTTCGATTTTAATAATATAAAAAACGGCACACAACTTAAGGTCAAGACATAAACCTGTAAATTTATTCAGGATAAAGTTTGAAATACTATGTCAAAAATATAATTCAACAGACAATTTTCAGTCTGTGGCTCACCAGATTTTTTTTTAAAACTTCAAAACCCCTTATATTAACCTCTTAAGTGGTGGAATTGTAAACATAGCTTTCTTGAGTTCAACCCTGTAACAGGCCTAACAGTTTTTTAGTGCTGCGCCAGTCATTTTAACCTCCCTCTTGTGTGGTAATGTCACCAACAGTTGGACATCTTACTGATTTAATGCCAAGGGAAATAACAGTGATTACATCAGTGTTCTTTGTGCAGGTTTCTAAGCCTTAATAATTCTTGTCTTTACCATGTTCTGTGATGGCAGTCCAACCGAGCTTGGGTTTCAAACATTATGGGACTGTCTCACATGGCTGTGTGGAGACGAATCCCAGGCCAGAAACTTCAATGGGAAGCTGTGTAGACCTAGAGAAATTAGAGATCTTTGCTAACACACTTGCATCCACTCTGAAAACTTTTCTCTGTGATGAGTGGAAAATAGGGGCTCCAAGTATTTTGAATGAAAGCCATCTCTGTGTGGTTTTTAAGACTGCTGTCTCTCTCTGGGTTCTGCCTTTGAAATACAGTTAAGACCTTTGATGGACGTTCTATGCCAGCCTCATGGAAAGAGAGGAAAGACGTAAAAGAGAGAAAGGGGGGAGATATAAAGGCAGACACAGAAGTAGAGAGAGTCCAAGGGAGGAGAAAAAACTGAATATAGAACTTTGAATGTTTACTGGATTTGGATGCTAACTGGTTTCTCTACCTCCCAACAGCAACTGTATGCCGCCCAGCTTGCCAGCATGCAAGTCTCTCCCGGAGCCAAGTTGCCTCCACTACCCCAGTCCTTCAATGCGAGTGGGCCCATTTCTCCCTCTTCTCTGAAGAATGACAAGAGTTCCTCCAGCCCCATCACTCACATCAAGGTACAACCCTCAACATCCTTCAACCTGCCCACCCATCAGCGTAGGCCTTGAGTGGCACTTGACTGATCCTAGCCTAGTTGGGGTTCTCTGAATAAAAACACAGTTCACTACTTCAGAGTTGCAGCCGGCCGGTGCTGAGCCCAGCCTCTAACAGCCCATCAATCTGTGAGGCTTTAACAAGGCTCTCTCTCTTAACCAAAAGCCTGTGGACATAGTTGCTATGGCTATGGCTGCTCAAAGCCAGTAATTTGTGGAACACATGGTTTCTACGTTTATTTTCTGCATTTATTTTTTTCATCGCCTTTTTTTCAAAGCAAAATTAAATAAAACTGGGCTATACTAATGCTTCCAAAAGTAAATCAAAAAGTAGAATAGACGTCTATGTTTGCCTTATGAACAAACCAAATGCTGGATGTGTTTTATGCTGCTGTATGGCACGGCTCCAATCAACCTCCATGCAGCATAAAGCGCCATGTACATCATTCCCACTCACTGAGGCCATAATCGGAAACATACGCCCATTTGGAGTAGTTTAGGGTAATAATATCACAATGGAGAAAGACTATTAATCATGTCTTGAAATGGTAGGAAAGCATTCTGGCTTTTTCTTCATATGCACACACATCCTTCAGGTCTACTGCCTCTTGGGATTTCAATTGAAGGAATGCCATTAAACTGACTCAACAATTGTAATTTCATCAAATAAATACAACTATCTACTTTTACGATATGAGAAATGCCGGGTATGCACATATTCTAGACTCATTCTAGTCAAAATATTACAAATACTGCCAAATATCACAAAATCTAATAAAATGAATTATTCATGAATGAAAAGCCAGTGCAACAGTCCAATGAAATTAGAATGCCTTAAGTTGTGTTTGTCTACTTTCAGCTTGACTGCATGACAAACTGTTATTGGCACAGCAATAACAAGGCCTTAGGGCAGTCTATGCTTGAGCCATATGTTTGGACAAGGAGACACTTGGGCTTTGAAAAAGACTTAACGACAGCATGAGCCCTAATCTGATTTAAAAGATGCTGTACATGGAGCGATTTTTTCTGTGCTAAGTGACATTTCTTTTCTGGGAGAAGAATATTTGAGTTGTGTCTATTCAGAATTATTCAGCATTTATTGTATTCAAATACACTGTGCATATGGAATTTGGTGTGTTGTATAGTTAAAGTCAAACCATTGAGTTTCTTCCCAAATTACATAATATATGTTTTTATAAATAGGCATATCAAAACATATGATAAAACCAAGTATGAACAAATGAAGAGTGAAATTACAAAAAACAAGTTAATGAAGTAGATAATGTAAGTCGACATCTGATGAATAGAACAGCTGTCTTTGATCATTGGCACCGCCGTTATCTGGTCATTATTTATTCTTCGAACAAGAGTGCAGACAGAGAGCAGGGAGGAGGAGAGGGAGAACAGATGAAGACGTACAGAGAGACAGAATCTGCTTTAATTAGTGTGAACAAAGGCGCTGGGCAACTGTGAAGAAGATCGCAATGGCACAGCTCCTAAGGAAGGATGGATGAGTAGAGGAAAGGAAAAAAGGGAGAAGGAAGAACCAGGGAGGAGGTGTGGGTCAAGATAGGGATACTATAATTAACCAAGAACAGAGGAGAACTGTGTGTCTGGGAATCCAGAGCTCCTCCAAATATGGAGGGGGTGGGGGCACCTACTCGCATCTGTCTTCTCTCATATACCTATCTCTGCTGCCGTAGGAGGAGGGATCACAGCCGCTCAACCTGTCTGCTCGGCCAAAGATGACAGACCTGGTGAAATGCCCCACATCGCCGACACAAAACATGTTCCTCGGCAGTAAAAGCAGCCCCAACAGTCTCCTCGGCAAGGGTGGCATTCCCAGCCCACTTGGAGGCCTGGGCCGTGCATCATCTCTTGGTAAGACCTTTACCTCACAAACAAGATCCGGCACATGCATATTTACTCTATCACTCACATCCAGGGAGACCACATTGAAAGGTTTAGGGACTTCATATCTCACTGTCAAGATGCCAGGTGAAGTTGTTTTCTCTCTTTTGGGAAGTGTGTGTTCCAGTGCACTCACTCTGCTGTGTGTGTGTGTGTGTGTGTGTGTGTGTGTGTGTGTGTGTGTGTGTGTGTGTGTGTGTGTGTGTGTGTGTGTGTGTGTGTGTGTGTGTGTGTGTGTGTGTGTGTGTGTGTATGTGTGTGTGTGTGTGTATAGATATTCTGTCCAGCCTAAACTCCACCGCGCTGTTCGGGGACCAGGACACAGTGATGAAGGCCATACAGGAGGCTCGCAAAATGAGGGAGCAGATCCAGAGGGAACAGCTGCAGATTCACCAGCAGGGCATGGAGGCAAAGCTGTCCGCACTCAACTCCGTGGGCCTCAACAACTGCAGAGCTGACAAGGTTAGAACTACTATCATAGAGTCTATCTCTTCTTACCCCTGATTCAGGCCTTCTTCATTGCAAGATTTTTCCATAAAGCAAGACAAAATGATGAGAAGTTACCACGAGCGCTTTGCTCTCCTTGCGAGTAGTGGAGGAAAGAAACTAATAAAGAAAGTGGAACATGATGATTTTGATATAGCAGTAATTCTTAAGGCTAACATTTTTATTTAATCCCTGTCCAGGGTGGTCGTACTGATAAGAGCTGGCATAGTTCAGTGGTGACATGTGTGTTAAGTCAAATGAGTATGAATATGGCATTTGTGTGTGCGTGTTTAGAGGACTTGCGTTGTTGATGTTGGTGTGAGGGCCGTGACAGGCCATGGCGCTGCCCGGTGCGGGTTAAGAAGACTCTGAAGTCTATGCCCAATTAAAGCAGACTTGCAGCCCTCTCCGTCCCCTGACACGGGATGGGGCTGCTTTGTACCAGGAGCACACACTCCCAGGGATTCCCTTTAAAAATATCTTCAATCGATGAGTCAATCAAGGAGAGAAAAAAGCTGTCCTCCTCTCTTCAGCTTGATGCCATGTTGCCAGTTGGCTGTGAGGAGCAGGCAGGAACTGGGAGCGATGCTCATTAATATTTCAGCACCTGACACTTTCAACCAACAGCCTCAACTAGGTCAATGTATATGTAAAAAAGTCAATGAATATCTATTTTGATTTCCCTCTAATTTGGTGTTTGGAAGAGATCACTGTCTATGCAGGTGGCAATCAACTATGCTCTTACTGAAGTGAAGCAAATAAATTGGTGCAGCCCAGGACAGAGATGCAGTTCACTTAGCCCTCACCAATTCAAACAAGAGAGGTCTTTACAATAATCAATAATCATCCATTATCACATTTTGTGCTGACGAACAGTCATACATGTGCAATGTCACAATGTCACCCTGTAAGCAAACAGGCCTTTTTATCTTTATTTAGTACACTAGAGCGGGTACAGCTGCCTCCCTACATCCTAAATATGGTGAGCCTGTGGTCAGCCAGGCAGCTGAATCTGCCATGACATGAAAGCAGTAACTGAACAATGCCTGTAAAGAGCAATTGTCAACAGGCAGCACATAACTACAGCTACATTGTCCTTAGAAGATAGAATTTAACCTTTTTTTTTGACTCCCTGCTTACTTAGTCTTTGTATATGATTTAGTTTTGTTTTCTCTACATTTTTGAGTTGTCCGTTGAACATATTTTAAAGCGATCATCACAGAGGAGGAAAATAGTTTTTCTCTTGTTCTCTGTAAAGAGATCTTCTGCTTGAAATACTCAGTCACTCCACACCTGTAATCTACCTTTTGTGTGTGTTTGCCGCCTGAGGAGAGGGAGAGTGTGTTTTAAGAAAGCAAGACAGAAACAGAAAGAGTGTGTGTGTGTGTGTGTGTGTGTGTGTGTGTGTGTGTGTGTGTGTGTGTGTGTGTGTGTGTGTGTGTGTGTGTGTGTGGGGTGGCAGTTTAAGGTCATTTGAATTAGGGATAAAAAGACCAAACATTGAAGTACTATAAAAAATATATATAGTACAGCAATAGTATTATATAATTTAAAATACAAACAAAAATGCTACAAAATAGAACATGTTAAAGAGAAAAAATGCATCTTAAGTTATTCAGGCTTCCACACATATCTCTGTTTTCATTACAACATCATTTATTGTCTTGCTGAATGACACCTTAACCGAGCTCCTGCTTGACTCTCCGGCTCGTGCAAATCATAGTGAGATATCGCCACCTCTTAGTTTCAGTGACACTGGCCCTATTAGGACGGTGTGAAATGAGAGGCACGCTTTATCAAGTCAGCTAAAAGAATTGCCCCATCATCTTCATCCTTCGGCTGCAATAAAGAACAGTAAGCTGTAATTCAGCAGTGAAACGAGAGGGAAGGAGAGAGAGTCTTTTGCTGATCCAAGCCTACAAACTAGAAAGGTTTGAATGCCCCTGATAAAAGCTTTCACTTTGGTCAGTTTCAGAATATTAATATTCCAAGAAAGCGCCTCACCTGACATAAATATGGTGTGGGCCTTTAATAGCTCCCCCCCCCCCCGGTTTCTTGTTTGGAAGTTTATCATAAAGAGGGCTTACATGGAGAAGAATCTGGAAAGGTAACATAAATGGGATTAAGGAGAGGTTAAGATCATCCAGCGTGGCTGTTAGAGGGGGATATTAAATATTGATTTATCCCACTGTAATGACCGGCCAGAGGAGTGGGTCTAAGTGCTGCTTACGGATGGATCAATTCATCTTTTCATTAAAAGTGTGTCTGAACAGTACAATGCATTCCTCCCTAACCTTTATCACTGTGACTCTAGTTCCTTCTCCCTCCCTGGCCATTGACCTAGGAGAACATGGTGTAGATCAGATGCTCTGTTCTACAGTATACAAGCCTTTAACCTCAGGACATGTAAAATATTCATGCATTACAGGAGCGGATTTCTTTCTAGTCTTTTTATTTGCCTGTTTTTACTATATCCCATCAGTACAATAAAACCTTTTACAACGTTTTCTACAATTTACCTTTTTGAAATATTTATCTAAAGGTATTATTGTCTGCAGAGGGCAATTACTTTGTTCCATTATTTACCATCTCCTCCTCACCCAGCGGAGGCTTTTACCTAGAATGTAGCAGTATGCCTACAGGTCAAATACAGTACATCTGAATCCATTTGTAACGATTTGAATTGTTTCCCTCTATTATGCACTGTAGCTATTACTGGACACGCTGTTTTTCAGGGTCACGGGTGAATAAATATCAAGCATCTGTATCTGTGTACGTTTTCACTCAGAACCATCGTCTTGTCATCAACATTAAGACCAACTGGAATATATCCTGCCATTAGATCAGCTACCTAGCACTATCTGCTGATAAATATTCATTTTCGCAGCAGATACAAATCAGAATTTATCGAAAAATGCAAACCACACCTTCAAATTGATTGTTCTGATATAAATTGCCTTTGCCCATGTTTGCCCTCCATGTGTTCATACAGTATATCCTCTCTCATATCAAAACAATATAAGTTTAACTGGGGTATAAGATATGACAAATTCCGAAGCTAATGCCTCATTTCCTCTTACTTCAGCTCCATTAGACATTGCATATGTGATGCCCTGGAGGTTGTGTGAGATAAAATATATTCCTCTGCTGACATGTCCCTAACTGGAATCAAAAGGTGAAAGGCCAGTGTATTAACCTATTGAACTGCCCTTTTTCTGCCCCACAACACCTCCCCTCCTCAGTATTGATGACTACAATTGTCCATTTCCCATGTCCCAAAGCTCAGCCTGTAAATATTCAAATGGAGCTTACACTGGTGCTCCACAAAATCCAGACTCCTAACCAATTGGTTATAGTGGTTCTACTGGTTCCTTCTTTGGGTGTGTGTGTGTGTGTGTGTGTGTGTGTGTGTGTGTGTGTGTGTGTGTGTGTGTGTGTGTGTGTGTGTGTGTGTGTGTGTGTGTGTGTGTGTGTTGCCGGGGCTCTTTTCAGGCAAAGCCCTCACAAAGACTTTGAATATAATCTTGTCTGGTGTGCAGCCCTGGAAGCAATTTTCTGCTCCTTTTCGACTGCTGTCTTGGAAATTGCAATCCAAGGCATTTTGGCTGCAATGGAAATCCTTGGCATACAAGGGTTTGCCCATCCAAATTAGATTATGCTCAGCTCCCAGACACTGGCTGTAGCCAGCAAGTGCTATTGTGAAGATTGCTTACATTAATGCTTTGTCCAATTGTTCATGTTAGCCAAAAGAATAAAAATAGTGTATGACTCTGATAATATGTTCCTGTGCATAAATGTGTGTGTGTCTTGTGGCTCCTATCCCAGGTCAGGTCCTTAGCTCTGTCTCGCCTCTTCCCCAGAAAGACATCAAGACTGCATCTTGGAAGGGTCATTTGGCGATGGTGCTCCATTATTTTCTACACTTGTCATTTTACATGGTGAATTTCTGGCCTGCTGCAGTCACACAAAAATGCTGCTGGCCCCCGTGGCTAAGACCTGTGATACCGCACTAACCACAAGGCACACACAACAAAGGACAAGGAAAAGAATAGGCCACAAAGGACCATTTATAGTCTATGGTATTGTTGCAGTAGGAACATAATCGCTCCAGTGTCCAACAAGTCTTGAGGTTTTGTCCATATGTGAAAGGGCTTTTGGTAATGCTGCTGTTTCCAATGTTCTGCTGTTTGCAACCTGGAGGGTTTGATAAAGCAGGAGATTTCAGCCCGACTTAACATTCCCTGAGGACAGAGTGAATAGTTCTGGATCATTGAGGACAGGAAACCAGTAAAATACATAATGTCAAAACAAAAATAATCCCAGCAGAGAGAAATGAAAAACATGCAACTGAACTGTGTCAGAAAGTTTAAATAGTTATCTATGACACACCAAAAAAAAGATGACCTTGTCAATACGGTTCTTTTGCACATAATATGTATGATATACTAATGGTAATCGCAACATGTCCCAAAGGAGACAAATAAACACAAATCCAATTGTTTGGACTGAATGCACTTTTTAGATTGACACTGAAAGGTCACATTTTGTGGGTTTGACTTGTTTCCCCTTCCAAAAACCCCCCCATCTTTAATGATAATAGCATACCCTTTTATTAAAAAAACAATAAACATTGAATTGGCACAAAGCCAAGAATAGGGTTACTTCAGTTTTCTTTCAAAGCGTAAGCTTCTTAATTTAATTAAAGGCCTTTACCCCCCTCTGTTTTAAACAAATGAGGTGATGCCCTGGCAGTACTAATGGGGCTGGAATAGCTGCCATCTCTGCACTGGGTGATGTTGAGGATGACTACTATAGAGCAGATGCCAGTCTTTTGTGGCTGCTACTGTTGATTCTGCTGCTGCCTGCATTAGTCCTAGCAAAGGGAGAGCTTGGGTAAAAAGAGAGCAACAGTCTGCATGAAAGGAACTGTGGGTTTACCGCATGGCTGGATGTGCTTAACATTTAAATGGTTCAAAACTAGCAAAAAACTACTGGAAAGCTGCAGACTTATAAATAACTTTGCAACTGGTTACAAAAAAAATACAAAACAGATGAGGCGCAGAGCTGCGAGGAGCTGTGGCCATGTTAAAGTGCAGTCTTTGTCTCCTTCAGGGCTGGGACAGATTGTTGAGGGCTTAAGTCTGAGACCCTCAGAGAGAAGATTCTGAGGGGTCTCAGACCACAGTGATGACTGACACTTGATACATAAAGCCCTGTATTGTGGTCAGAGAGCCATTGCCTTAAACTTGCCACATACCAGGTGTGTGATATAACCAGAGCCAGTCCAGCACAATAACACACATAAGTGACTGTTTAGGGTCCTGCAGCTGTTTAAGGTTCTACATTTTAAACATGTGCAATCACATACACTCCACTATGAGGGAAACATGGATACGATTTCACCAATAGTTTAGAAATCTTGGAAAGTACAGTAGTTACTGCTTTCAAATGTCAGAGAAAGGGCTTAACTTGTAATTGTCTGTATATACAGTACATATACATACAGCCAAACAAGAACCAGACTATTATATGACTTCAAGTTGGCAACTGGTAAGGATCAAAATGTGTCATGCTTGCCAGCTGCTTGAAAGATGTTAAGCAGTTTTCCCTTTAAATAATCATTCTGATGGCAACATGTTTTGGCGAGCAAACATGCCAACTTAATCTGTGCTTGTATAGTCTAGTTTACCTTTTCACTTTTTCAATGTGGAGTCAGACCTTTGGCACTCAAAATCACTCACACAATTGTTTTAATACTGTAAAATAAAAAAAAAATAAAGTTGTTTTTATTCATAGCCCAAAGCCTAGTCATAAAACATGAAACAAGACCTAGTATCTATTCTTATCATAAACATTTGGGATTTAGAAAAGAACCACATTTGTTTTAATAAATGTTTTCACTACCAAAAACCATTGATGCTATCCATTTTGATGTGGTAAACAGTGCATTATTTACTAATGGTGTTAAACATTTTTAAAATCATCCAGATAAAGACAGTTCTAATGTTGCTTTACCCCACCAAACTAAATTAGCGGCCTTCACAAAACTCTCCGCTTAACACCACAGTCCACCTTACTAATCTCTGTAGTCTTTTTTCTTCTCTATGTGTACAATCTCAGGCCATATGGATTTGCCTATTGCCTAGCTATTTACAAAAGAGAGAGTGAAGGAGTGTCAGGATTGACAACTTGTTGCCTAAATATAGGGCAGGAACAGGCACAATGCATAGGGCCGTCCGCCACCCGCCTCTGCCCAGAATACACCCTGTGGGCAGAGCAGCAGGCCTCCGGCACATGTTCTGCGGCCGGCCAGATTAAAGCTTTCTTTACAGCATTGACAAGGGCTCTTTTGGGTTCCCTCGCACAAGAAGTTGAGAACACTCTGCTATTTCTCTCTCTTCACCAGTGACTCACCACTACACTGTTAGCCATGTGCAACTGAACAAAATGCATCTGTTACCAAACTTTAAAGACAAAAGACTGCACACGCAGGGCAGATGAGATTATTGTGGGTGGCAGTTTCCACTACAGCTCAGAGTGTATTGCTATAATTTTAGTTGTGGGATGGAGAGCTGCATACTGAAGTCATTTGAGGGTGGGGATGCGGTTATGGTTGGAACTGGAGGAAGAAAAATGTGTAGAGTAACATCTTTTGTTTCCTGTCTCTTTATCTTTACCTCTTCACAGCAGCATGAGTTCTCTTGTTGTTTTGTGTTCAAAGTCTTTCATCAGCCAAATTCTCTCCCTCTCTTTCTCTCTCCCTCTCTATCCCTGGTTGGATGGCCAGCTTCCCAAGATACTGCATGTCCTTTGCTACTTCTCTGTCAGAGTGATGAGTAAAAATTTAATGACACTATAAAATAATAAAAGTGCCATTAATTTATCACAGCACTTGATGCGTGGGCAGTAAAGAAGCATTAGTTCACTGAATATTTTCAAGCCTTAAAACAAAACCCTGATGCCGTGCAGATAAATTATGGCCCTAATTTCAACTATAAGTCTAATTTGCAGATATAAATTACCAAACGTATAACCAATAAGTATATTAAGCCCAGTATATAAAATTTTATGAAAATGTGTGTTACCATATTGCACATATAGTCTAATATTAATTAGCTCAGCTAACACACAAGGAAGGAATACTTACAGTAAGGAAGTAAAAACCCCTTTAAATCAAGAATTTCAAATGCTGGCTTGTATTAATTATACAGTTAATTTCTACATTACCACACATTTTTTTATAAATATTCTCTTTATGTCAAAGCTACCTTGAAAAATCCTCAAACAAGAGCCTCATTCAGTCTTGCTCCCAGCCGTCTAATGTGCTGATGTTCACTTATCATATGACTTTGTGCGGTGGAAAAGGAGTTCAACACTGAGCTAGTTATTAATGAAACCTATTGATGGATGGGCCCTGTTCTCTCTCCTTCTCAACCCAACATGATGCTTAATGATCATGAGTTTATAAAAGGACTTGATTGATCAGGGGGGACCAACGAAGCGCAGAAGAGGGACGAGATGACTACTTTATTACAGAAATACAGTCCCCATGAACACTGTGTCTTCCTAGTGCACTGTCCAAGTAGCATCTGAAGCAGCAACATTGCCCATCCAGCTAATCGCACATCAGTCACTTTGTCATCGCGCTGCTAGCTTCTTTCATTAAGAGCAATAATGTGGCTGGATGATGAATACAGCTCCGTGTATGTGTTTCTTTACGCAGAATGTGACACGGAGAGAGGCACCATACTCTATCTTCTCTTTACAAAGCGTCCTCTTGCCCAGCAGGGACCACCACATATGTCATAATTAGAAAACACTTAAGTAAGCAAAGGGCCGTCAGATAGACAGGCTCTAATCACAGGCCATAAGCAGGTAGTGGTTAATTGTATATCAGAATCACTCAGCTGGCCATAAATAATGACCGCTCCTTCAAGTATGATGGTTAATTGCAGTGCTCTTATTGTCTGTCGCAGGCCTTTCTTTTGAGGAATAGTTCTTGAATAAAGAAAAGCATCAGGAAAATCAAAATACTGTGAAAAGCCTCAAATGGACTTCAAACATCTTCATCTTGTCATATTTTTCAAACCCTCAAGAGAAAATAATGACAGAGATTTCTTAATAGTTTTTTCAAATGTGCTGTAATTACTGATGGCTGTTGTTGCCAGCATGATTTAATTTGTCAGGAAAAGACAAAATAAATTAATCGAATGCTGTCGCTAAAATTCATATTTTCACTTAGTTATATCGCCCGAATTTTTATTTTATTTTTTACCTTCACTATTTTATTTATTTTACCTTTATTTAACATTATTAGTAGGAGGGGAGGGTGGGGTTCCATTGGGCAAAGAGTGAAATAACAACAAAATGGTGCAATGCATTACTAAGAAGGGGCTAAAAGATTTATGTGTGTGTTGGTGTTGGTGTGAGTGGCAGGGGAGCTGTTAGTATTGTGTGGGGACTTTACCTGAGGATGTGTTTGCGCTGCCTGTGATAGGCATGTTTAGAAAAGAAAGAGGCAGAGGTCAGTGCAGACATTACATCTTTGGCAGAGATTGAACGCTCACCCTGGGAGTAAAACAAATGCTTTTTTTCCTGAATGGTGGCAACATGCCTGCTTTTAGTGTCATCCAGGCAAAAACCTGGGGGGGGGGGGATTATTTGTATCATGCAGAGTCAAAGTGTCCATCTCCTAGTTGAGTCTTTAGAGAGGAAGACAGCCCTTTGCTAATGCCCTGTGTATTCACTGGAGAAGTAGGTCATTCAACAATGGAGCCAGCAGCAGTCGGCACTCTCCCCTTGCATAATACATTAAGTGTAATGTGCAGCAACTATTCAGAGGCCCCCCGAAAGCTGTTATTTTATTCTGTAAATGCACACGGACATGACATTTAATATTGTCACGGAGCGCTGAATGACAGGGTTTCATTGTGCGTCAAGTACATCATGATGCCAAGTTTAATCTGAGCACAAAGCGACATGACAAACGAGAAAACACGGTGTGTTCTCTAAAGCATGAACTCTGAATAAATGATGGGCGCTGAGCTTTGGGCACTGTAGACTGGAAGGGAGGATGTAAGGAGAAGATTACAGAGGAAAATCTGAGCACTGCAAAGAGGGCCACGGCCCCATTGTGTGCTTCGGATCACAAAGTATCCTTCTGTAAATCTATTTACAGCACCCCTGGCCCTCACTGTCTCTCTGCCTCCTGTCATCCATTATAGCAGCTGCTGAATAGAGAGATGAGAGAGGGAAAAGCTACATCTAGCTCATGTCAAAAGAGCAGCTCTTCAAAAGAACCTCCATTTACCAAAGACACTTTTTTCTTTTCAAATGTTCAGATTCCTGATGGGGTTATTTTTACAATTCTATCACTGCATGTCCTTGTTCGTGTACCTGACTGTTTGTGTTTCCCTGCAGGAGAGGGCGCATTTTGAGAGCCTCGGGCACCACCTCGGAAAGCTGGGTGAGGAAGGGAAGATCGGCCATAGAGTTATTGACCTCACCAGGCCAGAAGATCTCGATGGTAAGGCCCCATTTAATTTTTTCTCTTATTTTGTTTTTCATGCACATAATAGAAATAGACGGCTGGTTCATCAGATGATTGAATGTTTATATGTTCCGTTGTAATCCATAAAAACGGATGGCTTAAGACTTGACAAAGTTCAGTGAGTTCTTTATAAAATAATGCAAAAGGAGTCTTGATTTCTTATAAAGCCTGCTACTCCATGTGGCCTTGTGTCTGAGTTATACATGGAAGAGGGACCGGGTGTGTGCAGAAACATGTGCGTATGTGTGAGGAAGATGTGGGGGTTGGGGTGAATGCCGTTTGAAAGGGGCCGTGGCGCCGAGTTTTCACAGGTAGGTGAGCGAAGGACAAGGGTTCCTGAGGACAAAGCTGGCTTTTCTCCAAGCTCGGCTCCTGTTGCTGTTGTGCTTGTTTGAGGTCCTGGGCACAAGGGTGTATATTCATGTTGCACCAGCGTGACAAAGCGTCATCTGCCTTTGTGGCGCTGGTTTCTACACAGGAGCAAGGAGTACCTCAGTGCACCAATGTTTGTCCGACATAAATATTTGTGGCAGTTTCCATGGCACTTCAGAGTGTGAGCAAAGAGGAAAATGCTTTCGGACTCATCTTTGATGCCTCAAAGAGTCTCAAGGCAGGAGGATAGATATTTCTCAGGACAATGTAACCCATCGTCATCTTTAAATAGCATCTCAGACACATTTCCCGTCAAATTTAGAAAGAAAATTCCCTTCATAATTAGTTCTCATGGACAGAAAAATATGTTCTACTCCTAAAAAATGTTTACCAACTCCAAAGCAAATGTCTAATTTCACATCACACCCAATTTTGAGGTGCATTTAGTGGATTCATTGACATGTTTCCCATGCAAGCCACAGCAGCACATCCCATCCCTCCCGTCTGACTCCTCGGACAGATGTGCTTCCAGTGCTCATTCTCCCAGTGGGAATCTTCTCTCTGTGGCTACTGTGGAGTCGGGACTGAAACAGAGCACACACCAGGGCAGTTGTGTCCTTTTAAGTCCTGCACAGGGCTGAGGGAAAGACTTGCGCCAGACGCCTCACATCAGTGTTCCCAGTGGGCTATGGATTAGGAGCAAACAGAGGTTAGAGGAGAGGAGAGGTCCTCTTCCCAGGGGGAGATGGCTGGGAGCCAGGGCAGCACACATAACTTAAAACACACATTTTCTTCTTTTCACCACAAATATATCTGTCTGCTTCACCAACAGGAAAACACATACGGGTGAATGATGTGAAGCAGGGTTTTATGATGTGAACCACAAAGTGTTTACTCTTCTGAGAAAATGTTTACTTTTGAATTTCTTGTTGTGAGGCTTTTCTGCTCCATGCACCAATCAAGGCTTGGCTCCCTGTCATACCTTGATATATAGAAACATAGAGTACCCGTCTAGTTGCAGCTTTTTTGTTTTCTTGCTCCTATTTGCTGACTACATGTCAAAGGTCATGCAGATGTCAGGGTTTACACTTGGCTAAATCTGGTTGACAAGTTAATTCAAATGTGAACTGAACTCAGCCCATTTTAATCCAGATATGTATTCTGACCTCCAAATCAATTTAAATTGAATACACATAAATAATTATAAATCTATTAAAAACCAAAGGCACAAATGTAATTGCTTTCAGGGGCCATTTGGATACAAAATAAGGGGATGTCATTTTAAACCTCCTCTGTATTTCTTCACACTTTTCATCAGTATTTCAGAACACACTGGATATATTTTACTGAAAAAGGAAAATTACTGCGTGTACCTCCCAGCCCTTACATGGGGTGTGAAAGCCCCTTGGTGTGTAGCAGCTTCTCCTCCAGAACAGAGAGGCCACATTGAGTAGACGCAGTGTGCACAGCGGACCTCTGTCATCACGGCAGTTCACAGAAAGCTTTAGGTTTCTTAAGCTAATATTTGCAAAACATGCAGCAACCAAAGTCCTAACTACTTGGGGAAATCTGGCAAAGGAATGGAAATAGATAGGATTTCCTTTTTTTACAAAGCCACGAGCCACACGCATGATCCCACGGGAAATTCATTAGGTATTTTTAAGCTCTGAAGAAAACATTACAAAATACCAAAAAGGCCTCAGCCCGTCAAGGCCCTTTGTTCATTGGCATATGGCAGTATAGAGTTGCTGCGTAGCTGAGGTTTTGTGTTTGTCTAAACCGCCCCCATCACTGAGAGTCCACAGAGAACAAAGAGGTTGTTGAGAGATTTGTGGAGGCAGGAAACAGAATTAATCTAAACGCTCAGTGTGATGATATCAACCGTAGAGTGAGAAAAGATGGGGCTGTAGCCAAGCACTGACTAACAATGTCCTGATGGAATAGGATGAGAAGAACAGTAGTGTTGCATTGTTGTGACATTGATGGGTTTATTTACATCCGTAGCTCGGAGCTGTTATGAAGTTTTATGTTAGTTGATTGTGAGGTTTTTGTTGTTGTTTTTCTTCCCCTGTGAGGCCGTGGGAATTGAGCTCTGGCTTTTATTGCTGAGGAATTTTCCTAGAAGAAAGCTCAGATGAGGAGGCTCAGACATAATGATTTATCAAGTGACAACAACAATAGCTGAATAGGTCCGGCAATCAAAGGAAAGTTCTGTTTTGAAGTTGAAAAATTCCAATTTACCCCCAATAGGAAACATTCTCTGTTTGTGAAAGATTAGATTCCAATTGTAGGCTAACTGCATATGTAGTAAAAGCAATAAAAGCATTAGACTACAAGTTGTAACATGTAAGCTATTTGTTGTCAAGTTCCCGGGTGCACGCAAACACACACACATTCGCAAACTTAAATCATCCTCACTAAACAATAATGACTGATATGTTATAAAAGGGCTTATATCACTTGTAATTTGTAATGGTTTAATTAGCTTGCTATGAGCTCAGGCTAGAACAGTGGCACTGAGCGCTGTCTCCTGTCTGTCCATACACATTCATCTTGCCTGATCCTGCTCTGAGGGAGAGGCTCTATTGTCAGTAGTAAATGCCTTCAGTCAGAGGTGTTACATTTGATCCCAACAGGGAGGGCTTGGCAGGTTTGTGTGATTGTTGCCTGCTCAGTGAGGCTCATCCTCTCAGCGGATTCCTGGGTGACATTATGTGTCTGCCCGCAGAACAAAGATGAGTAAGGAGGAGCAAAGAGGGAGGAGAGGGGACGCTGGGGCAGTGCTACTCTGTGGCTCGAGTCTGAGCCTGTAGCTCACAGGTGTCATAGGCTTCTGGGCCTCTCTACAGTCTTTATTTCCCTTCCTTTCCTTCATCCATAGCAGCTTAGCCTTCTCCAATTTTGTATTTGTATACCCACCCACCCCCCACACACACAATCATTCTTTCTCACTGTAATTCATGCTGCTCATCTGCAGTGTTTCCAGGAGAGACAAATTAAAAAGGGGATTCTCATATCGCTCTGTCACACTTGAGCTGCGGGCCTCATGAATCACAATAAATTCTATTAAGCAGCACTCCCTCTGTTGCGCTCCTTTCCCCTGCTACCACCCAGGGGGCCTGCCCCTGTCACTGGTAAACATCTGTGTTTATTTACACAATCACACACCTAACTAACTAATTCCTAAATGTCCTCCACCTCCTGGAAAAAAAAATGTTAATGCTCATTTGCAGAGTGTCAGACCAGTGTCATGATTTTTAATAAATAGACAGAAACAATGTAGCAGTAAATTGCATGTTGCAGCTTCTAGGGATTTTCTGAGACTGACTGCTAATGTGAAACATGCCTCTGATTAAGTTATATATCATATTACAGGGGATTGAATAAGGGGCTAAATGTATCTACCTGTTAAACATTGGATGGTTTTATATTATAGAAAGCCAGTCTCCCAGCTCTGCACTGCAATTTGTACTTTAATCAGAGACGTTGCAGTGACAACTTTGATATAATTTCAGGTCAAAGGTCAAACCTTGTTAGGATATTA
Organism: Notothenia coriiceps; assembly: GCF_000735185.1. Classification (NCBI taxonomy): domain Eukaryota; kingdom Metazoa; phylum Chordata; class Actinopteri; order Perciformes; family Nototheniidae; genus Notothenia; species Notothenia coriiceps. The sequence goes on from NW_011338636.1 coordinate 250,636, forward strand.
TTTCTCCCGAGGCAGCCTTAAATCTTCATCACAGTGTTCTTTACAAATCGAGGACCACACTACCTGCCTCGGTGCAGCTGAAGATGATGTAACACTGCTGTTGTTCATTTCAACGGCTTTCTGTAGCATCAGACAGGCACTTTTCTATGTGCCATCATGTAAAAAAAAAAACATGCCTCATCTGGTTTCCCTCCAATGAACCAAGTCACGTGGCTGGTTTCCTGGCTAACTATGGATGTGGCACTAGCTGATGGCAGGCGCTTGTTTTGTACCCCGCTCTGTAAGAAGCTCACCTCTGCCCGTATGCATGCACACCAGTATATAAATTGCTGAATCAGTGTCAGTGATAGAGTAATGGCACGGGAGGCATCGTAAATTACAGCAAGCGATCCCGGGGCGCAGACACTGGCTGTCGTGTCTGAGTGAGCGCTGCGCTCCTGAGCTAATGAATACCTTCATCTGGCCCCGGCAGTCAGCAGATTGCCCCGCGTTGATGGATACTGTCAGCCCTCCGCCACACCACATTTCATTGCACAATAAACATGGTTGTCAAAACCAAACAAAGTGAAATCAATTCATCCTGTACAGTGAGTGCATGCTAAATGAAATTAACGTACTGTGGGGTTCGGTGGCAGCAGAGGTAGTGTATTATTTCTGAATTCATGATGGCTTTAGGGCCTATAGAGGTTCTACAGTATGTGGTAAAAGCAAACAGACACAACTAGAGATACTGCTCACAGAGTTTGAAGAACTGTCAATGAGAGGGACTGAAAACACCTCCTCAATGTTCTGATGTATTATCAGGGTGTGTGTTTTTCAACTGAGATTATAAGAAAAGGCAAGGCTTTTGCAGATTAAGCATCCTTTCAAAGATTGTTATTTCCATCCATCCATCTTCTCCCGCTTATCCGTGGTCGGGTCGCGGAGGTAGCAGTTCCAGCAGAGAGCCCCAAACTTTCTTTTACCTGGCCACATCAACCAGCTCTGACTGGGTGATCCCAAGGCGCTTCCAGGCCAGCGAAGAGATATAATCCCTCCACCTGGTCCTAGGTCTACCCCTTGGTCTCTTCCCAGCTGGACGTGCCTGGAACACCTCCCTAGGGAGGCGCCCAGGTGGCATCCTAACTAGGTGCCCAAACCACCTCAACTGGCTCCTTTCGACGCGAAGGAGGAGTGGTTCAACTCCGAGTCCCTCCCGGATGACCGAACTTCTCACCTTATCCCTAAGGAAGACACCAGCCACCCTGCGGAGAAAACCCATCTCGTCGGGCCGCTTTTACCCGCGATCTCGTTCTTTCGTCGGTCATTGACCCCATCCTTCATGACGACACAGTGAGGGTACGCGAACGAAAATGGCACGTAGACAGAGAGCTTTGCTTCTGCCTCACTCCTTTTCGTCACAACGGTGTGCGGTAAAGCGACTGCAGTCCGCTCCCGCTGCTCCGATTCTCGACCCATCTCACGCTCCATTGTTCCCTCACTCGGACACAAGACCCGAGATACTGAACTCCTTCACTTGGGGTAAGGATCTCTGATTCCCTACTTTGGAGTGGACAGTCATCGTTTCCTGCCTGAGAACCATGGCCTCAGATTTTGGAGATGCTGATTCCTCATCCCAAGCCGCCTTCACACTTCGGTGCGAAACCGATCCAGTGAGTGCTGAGGCTCGCAGACCAATGAAGCATCAGAACCACAGTCATCGTCAAAAAGCAGTGGAGCAATCCTAGTCCACGAACTGCAGACGAACTCCCCCACAACTACGCCGTCGAAAGTCCGATCCAGTGTATATACAAAAAGATGCGTGTGTGTGGTGACAAAGCGCGCCTTGGCGGAGGCCACCCTCACCTGCAAATGGGCTCCGACTTACGCCGAGACCCGGGACACAGCTCTCGCTTTTGGAGTACACGAGATTGTATGCCCGGTAGTAGAGCACCTCTCACCCCATTACTCCCGCCAGGCACCTTCCCACAGTGACTCTCCTCGGACCCGGTCATACGCCTTCTCCAAGCTCTACAAACACATGTAGACTGGATAAAGCGTACTCCCAGGCCCCTTCCAGGTTCTTGCGCAGCAGTACAAAGCTGAGTCGTCGTTCCACGACCAGGATGGAATCCGCATGTTTCCTCTCAATCTGAGTTCGGAACAATCGGCGCTGACCCTCCTTTCGAGTACCACCTTAGAGCTAAAGTTTCCCGGGGAGGCTGGGAGTGTGATGCCTCGTAATGGCACACACCCTCTGATTCCCCTTTTTTAAAAAAGTGCGGAAACCACCACCCTGCGTCTGCCACTCCTTGCTACTGTTTCCGACTTCCACGCAACGTTGATGAGACCGTGTTCAACCCATGACAGTCCCGCTCAACACCCAGAGCCTTCAGCACTATCTGGCGATCTCATCCACCCCGGGAGCTTGCCACTGTGAAGTTGTTTGACGACCTCCAGTGACCTCCCCCCGGTGAAGATTGGTGTCGATCCCCCGTCATACTCCAGCGCTGCCTCCTAACATAGAGGGCGGAGTTGTCGGGTTCCAGAGTTCTCAAAGTGCTCCTTCCGCACGCCCTACACTCCATCACGTGAGGTCAACAACGTTCCCATCTCACTGTACACAGCTGGATGCGTTCCCTGCTCCCCCTTCCTTGAGGTGTCGGACATTTTCCAGAACAACTGTGGCGCCCGAAAGTCCTTTCCATGTCTTTCTCCGAACTTCTACCAACACCGCTTGCTTTGCCTCGGCTACGGCATGAGGCTTGCTGCCTTCGGGCCTGTCGGTACCTTGCCAACTGCCTCGGGGGCCCCCGGATAAACAAACTCCCGAAGGCCTCCTTCTTCAGTCGACGGCTTCCCTGACCACGGTGTCCACCAGGAGGTTCGAGGGGGTTACCGCCCCTTGAGGCACCCTAGACCTGGAGACCTCAGCTCCCCGCCGCGGCTCGGGCAATGAGAGCTAAACACCGGACAAACTCTGGTTCAAAGTCCCCATACCTCCACAGAATGCACCGAAAAGTCCGGCCGGAGGTGTGAGTTTGAAGCCTCCATGAACTTTGAGGGCCTCCTCCAACGTTCCCGTTCACCCTGAACTACACGTTGGGTCTTACCACGGTCTATCCAGAGGCTTCCCCCGCCACTCGTGACCCAAGCTCACCACCAGATAGGTGATCAGTTGACAACTCCGCCCCGCTCTATACACGAGTGTCAAAACATACGGCCTATCAGGTCCGATGATACAGATAACGAAATCGATCATGGACCTTCTGCCTAGGGTGCTCTGGTACCACGTACACTTATGAGCATCCTTATGTTCGAACATGGTGTTTGTTATGGCCAATCCATGACTAGCACAGAAGTCCAGTAACAAACCACCACTCCGGTTCAGATCAGGGGGGCCGTTCCTCCCAATCACTCCCCTCCAAGTGTCTCCATCATTGCCCACATGTGCGTTGAAGTCTCCCAGCAAGATTAAAGAGTCCCCTTCAGGAGCCCCATACAGGACTCTTTCCAGGGTCTCCAAGAAGGCCGAATACTCTGAACTGCTGTTGGGTGCATAAGCACACACAACAGTCAGAGTTTCCCCCCCATAACCCGAGGCGTAGGGAGGCAACCCTCTCGTCCACTGGGGTAACTCCAACAACGAAGCACCCAACCGGGGACTTGTGAGTATCCCCACACCCGCCCGGCGCGTCACAACTTGAGCAACTCCGGAGAAGAATAGAGTCCAATCCCTATCCAGAAGTAAGGTTCCAGAGCCGACGCTGTGCGTAGAGGTGAGCCCAACCAGATCCAACTGGTAACGCTCCACCTCCCGCACAAGCTCCGACTCCTTCCCTCCCAGAGAGGTGACGTTCCACGTCCCCGAAGCCAGCTTCTGTCGCCCGGGTCTGGTCCGTCGAAACCCTCTGCCTTCACTGCCACCCTTCTGGCAGCGCACCCGACCCCATCGCTGTTTCCCGTAGGTGGTGGGCCCGCGGGACGGAGAAGCAGAGGTGTTGCCCACGTTGCCTTTTCGGGCTGTGCCCGGCCGGGCTCCGTGGCAAGCCCGGCCACCAGACGCTCGCCGACGAGTCCTCCTTCTGGGCCTGGCTCCAGAAGGGGACCCCGGGCTTCCTCCGTGCCGGGTATCCTCACTTCGTGTGTCGTCTTTCACAAGGTCTTGTGAACCAATCTTAGTCTGGCCCCTTGCCTGAGACCAATTTGCCATGGGAGACCCTACCAGGAACACAAGGTTCCAGACAACACAGCCCCCAGGTTCATCAGGGCACACAAAATTATTTGAAATGAAAAAAAAACAGAAAATAGTTTTTTGGCTAAAATATAGAATTCACTATTTACTGTAGTAAGAAATCTAATTTTGGAAATGTAATTCTTTTTTAAAATAATAAATTGTTATTATTTTACTGATGTTTTTCATTTACCACCTTTAATGTAGGCAAATCTATGTATTTATTTAATATATTATTTGTATTTACTAGTTATTAATATTATTATTATTTAATTGTAACTCTTAACTTCCTTTAGACAGAACTGGAGCTATAACAACTGAATCGTTTGGGCAGCATCTTGTGCAGGGTCAAAATGTGAAAACACATTTTTCACATGGTCTGTCAGAAAAACAAACTCCCCGGATCATAAATGTGATTGTTTGACTGATGAACATGAGCTGGTGAAAAATGATTAAGGGTCCATGGTCCTGAGTGAAACGTGGGCAGTGGGACCTAAAACATTCTCTGTGAACACAAACCAAACTTCCACCACACTTTCACCACTATGGAAGTTGCTCTGTGTTGCTTCGGTACATATTTGTCTCTAAATATATTGCCTTTTCACTTATTGACTCCTATTATAATTTTGAAAAGAAGACACATTTACCCAAGTGAGCCATTCAAACTCTTGAGGCTGAAAATGGTGCAGCAGCATTTCCCGTGATTAGAGCAAAGCAAGGTTTCTGTGGATTTGGAATTAATGTCTCTGCAAAGCCCTCCATTACTCATTAAGAGTTTGATTTTGTTTATCAACTGAAATAATAATAGAAATCAAACCCCAGGTAACGTGTGCCAAGGCTGCAAGTGGAATGGTCTAATGAGAAGGCTTCACATGTGGATGATGAAATATGCATGAGTCATCTCAAGCTTTCTTTTCCAGATTTGAGATCATTAAAGATGTATCGTAGCATATGGAAGGCCTTTTTTTGTCTTATTTTTCAAGCCTTGTTTATCAACATGTTTTTGTTTGTTTAAATATTCATACTGTTTTTATTTAATTCTTTCACATCTTACATATAAAAGGAAGCAAATGCGCAAACAGAAATCATTATCAGTCTGATGTACAGTTTAATACTGAGAGAAACTCTCTTATGCTGATTGTGAATGCCCTGATTGAGAAACAGCACTAAGAGAAAAGAAGGAAGGAAAAAAGAGGAAAATAGTTACCCAGGAAGGAAAGGATGAGGAATGGAGGGCTTGAATTTATTTGTTCATATGTTAAAATGTACTTTTTTTTTAGACTGCCTCCAGTCGCTTATTTGTTATTTATGTTGGCATTTTTGCACTTTTAATGCACACTTGAAAAGTATGTGTTTGAGTAGAGGGTTAAAACATTTGCAGAATTGTTTTGAACTTCAATTGAAGTCCATGGTTTTCTTCTTTTGGTTTTGGATAAACCTGATAAGTTAAAAAGCTCCTTCTTAAACTGACATTCATTGTGTCACTTTTATAGCACATAACAAATCAAGTCAAGGCTCCACTCAATATAAAAGGCTACCCTCTGAACCCCAGCCTTCATCAGAAACAATGCCCATGAGGTTGACAGTATGAAGGCGAGTTTGAATATTTCAAGGTTCAAGGTTCTTTATTTGTCATACGAACATAGCTACAGAGTAGTTATGTCGAGGAAAATCTTAGGTCACAGGCTTCTCCAACAGTGCAACACAATAATACAGAAAAACTGAAAAATATACTGCAAGAAAATATTAAAAAGTAAATACAAAAAGAAAAATTGTCTAAAAAAAGTGAAGTAGTGAAATAAGAGTCTATATGCAAGCTATTGGAATGATATATTAGATAAATAGATACATAATTACTAAGTAGCAGATGAATGTTATGGATGTTGTTACAACAGTTCAGGTATTTAACAGTCTTATGGCCTGTGGGATGAAACTGTCTCTGAATCTAGTGGTTTTTGTCCGGATGCTGCGGTAACGCCTGCCAGACGGCAGCAGACATAACAGTTTGTAGCTGGGGTTGATGGGGGTCTTTTATAATCCGGAGGGATTTCTTCCTGAGCCGCTGGGAGTAAAAGTCCTCCATGGATGGCAGCTCCGTCCTGGTGATGTTCTGTTCAGTTTTCACCACCCTCTGTAAAGCCTTACGATTGAGGGAGGTGCAGCTGCCATACCAGGCCGTGATGCAGCCAGTCAGGATACTCTCTATGGTGCACCTATTTTTGAGTCCAGCGAAGTAAGTCAACCCTTTTCTTATTTGCCAACAGGAGGTGCTGGATCTACTGAGGCACGAGTCTTCAGAGAAGCTAGAGGAAGGAACAACAACGAGCCCCACATTAAAAGGCCAATGAATGCATTCATGGTGTGGGCCAAGGATGAGAGGCGCAAGATCCTCCAGGCCTTCCCCGACATGCACAACTCCAACATAAGCAAGATTTTGGGTAAGACTTTTAAATGGAATACAAGTTCCTCCAGCTTATATTAAGGGTATACCACTCTTCTAAAAAAGCATAACTGCCACTGGAAAAGGACAGACAAATGATCTTTGTACAGTAATGCTTTAGAGCTTATCCCAGTTTTAGTTCTACACCAGCTATACAGAAGAACTTAACTCTTTGGCTGTTGACAAAAGTGATGGAGTTGCTAACCCTAATCCTAACGGTTAAAACAAGTTATTTCATTCAAACTGCAGTGGTAAATAACTTGTTTTTTACGATTTTGTTAATCGATCTTCCGGTTACAGTTTCCAGATCTAGCATTTTTTTACATTTAAATCCATGGGGTTAATTGCTCAAAGTAAGGTTAATTTGACAAAGTACATCTGAAGGAGCAGTGTGTGTTATCTCATAGGCCACTGTGCATCAAGTCTCCACAGCCTACAGATGGATTTATAGCCCATCACTAGCATAAGTGTTTGTCATGAAAAATGACAGAGGCTAAATGGGTCTCGTCCCCTCAGCATTGGAGTCCATACATCATAGCTGTTAAAAGTGCTGTCATCGCGCCCCTAGTAGGACACTTCAAAGAGCAGCAATATTTACTACACTAGCTTGTTGTTCCTTACTGTTTGACATTGAAGGATGTCTTGTGTCTCAAACAATGTGCATGTGCAGGGCTATCAATATGTTGATCAATTGTGATATTGCTCGAAAACTTCTTAGATACAGCTCAGTGTTAGCCTTGACAAAAATATTTAAAATGTATGTATGGATGTCCCTATATGATACAATTTTAGGATATAATGGGTAACTCTTTAATAATTATCAAGCTGCTTTATTCCACTGCTTGTGTTTAAATACTTACATTTGATTCTACTTTGTTGTGTAGGTTCCCGATGGAAGTCCATGACTAACCAGGATAAGCAGCCATTCTATGAAGAGCAGGCCCGTCTGAGTAAGCAACACCTAGAGAAGTACCCAAACTACAAGTACAAGCCACGGCCTAAGAGGACCTGCATCATCGATGGAAAAAAACTCCGCATTGGAGAGTACAAGCAGATGATGCGTTCACGGCGACAAGAGATGAGGCAGTTCTTTACCGTGGGGTAGGTGCGCAAAACGATACTTACCACACTTACACACAGACAATCTGAAAACAAAGCAACTGGACCGTACTGCATGTGTTTCCCTCCTTATAGTTTTGTCTTATGCAATGAAAGCACCATTTCCAAAACTGAGTGTTTAGTTCATCACTATGTATTGGTTTTAAGACAAGGGGCTGACATACACATTATAAAAAGTGTTTTTTCAATAGCTGTGATTTAATAATTTTAGACAATAGCAGTCTGCCAATGGAGCATAAAGTGCAGACATTATTACAGGATATAAGCTTTAAGTATAGACTTACAGAAGCCTGGAGGGCAGCAGTCTGAAGCTTAACACTTTAATTTACTGTGTGTGGTTAGCAGGAGAGCCCTTCTCCAGGTGTTCCCATGTCAGTCATAAGCTTCAGCGGCTGGAGTATCAATCATGCAGCGCAACGGCAGACAAGAGCAGCGCTAACCACGTATTGGTTTTATGTCACCAATAAAATGGGTAGTGTTTCTGAACAGCACAAGACGGGAGCTGTCAGGAGAAACCCTCTTTTCCCAAATCATTTTCACAGAGCTGCTGGCTTAAAGCAGACTGCTGTGGGAAATCCCTAATCCAACCCACTCAGTTTAAAACATTACAAAAATACAGTAAATTTACCAATTACTGCAGACTATCCGACGCAATACTCTCTTTTTCAGCACATTCTTCCCATCTATTATTTTACCATTTTGGTAATCTATTTGTTTCAAAAGTACGCCATGAGAGAACGTGATGTATTAATGTTATCTCTTTTCTTGGACATACAGACAGCCACCGCAGATCCCCATCACCACCAGCGCCAGTATGGTCTATCCTGGGGCGATCACCATGGCGACCACCACACCCTCACCTCAGATGACATCAGAGTGCTCGAGTGCCTCGGCAAGTCCCGAGCCAACCATTCCTGTCATTCAGAGTACCTTCAACATGAAGCTAGAGCCCAACCTCATGGCAAATAACACTGTGCCAGTCAATGGCGAGGATGCGATGGACATGTACGAGGAATTTGAGGATGAGCCCAAATCAGACTATAGCAGTGAAAATGACACACAGGGGCGAGTCAGCGCCAACTGAGACCTCTTCAATGGAAAAGGCCCATGCAGACAACACTAGTACAGGAGGATGCTCGAGGGCTGGTTTGATCTGAGCGAGCGAAAGAGCAAAACAAAACCACAAAGGTTAAAAAATGTTTTTTTTAAAATAGGAAAAAAAATAACAGTGTATCATTTATGAGCCAGCATGCAGATGTGGCTTCATCTGAATCAAAAGCTATTTGGTCTTAAGTGTTTCTTTAAGTGTGTGGAGCAGTTTGGTTGTGTTCATTTAGATTTTTTGTTTGTTATCTCATTGTTTATTTTTTCATTCTGAACACGGACATTTACACGATTAGGTCATTGCCTAGAACAAAAGATTTAACTTGAAATTGAGCATTTCATATGAACCTATAATTCTTACAGTCATATACGTATTTTGATTTTGATATATTGCATAACTGTTCAAGATGGGGATAATATTCTCACTCAGGTATAGTGTGCCAGCCAACAGCTTGTGAATGTTTTTAATCAATAATTAATTATTACCAGTAGAAAATATCTCAAATTCAAATGTGTGAGTGATTCCAACATATTACAGAGGGATTTTCATTTTATTAATATTATTTTAATTATTATTTGCGTTTTTGTTGATATTGTTATTACACAAACTGCATTATTTAGTGCAGAAGTGCCAAACATTTTAAGTTGTTTCTAAAATCTGTAAAGTCTTTTGGGAGAGGCTTGGTGACTCTTGGACAATCTCTTGATCTCTCAATACAGCTTCATTATCCAGACTTTCTTTAATTGACCCTAACAGAATACACAAATGAAACTCAGGAACTTGGAGGCAGTAGGCTCTGCGGGAGGTTACAGCATGCGACATCTTTGGGTGGTAGCTTGTGATGCTAGCTGTTCTCCAGGGAGCCTAATGCAGTGATCATCAATGTACGCGGCCAGTTCTTTCATTTCCTTATCCCAGTCTACACAGTCGCGTCTTTAACTCATATCCAGCTCTGCAACCCAGTCTGATTCACCAAGTTCTTAATCAGAGTGATTGTAATCAGGCCAGAATGCAAAAGGGCCAAAGGCCTCCAATCTGTGGGATTGGAAGAGCAGCGAAAGGCAGCTTTGGGGGCATTACAATCTCAAATTGATGTTGTACAATGTGTAGCTACAGTACATTCTGTTAAATGCTTTAGCCCCATTTGGACTGAAAGTTTAAAGTCTTACGTCTTAGAACTTCATTTTTTTTTCAATCTTAATTCTTTTTAGACATTGTAAATCTTAAATTGACACTAAGAAGTCTTAAATCCGAGCACGGTCATAGGGTTGATGCAATGAGTTGATTACTGCAGGAGTCTTAAGAGGAGGGACAGCGTGTGAGGATATTTAGAAACTTGAAAGAAATCATATGTGTGTTGCTTAAATTACCTCGTCATAATTGCATAGCAGGGGTACTTTGAAACACTTTTTTTTTTTTTTTTTTGCATAGTGCACTTATACAAATCTTATTCTGTCAACCTTTAGCCTTATGTTGTATTTCTTGAATAATATTATCAGCTTACCAGCACTTAAATATTGCGTTTAAAACAGGAAAACATGCAATGACTCAGAAATGAGGGGCACAAGCAAAGTCTCTCTCCTAATTTCAGCCAAAAAGCTGACAAGTGGTGACCTTCTGGAGACTGCAGCTAGATAAAGCAAGGCCTTGATGTTGAGACTCAGATCCTCTTTACAGGGCAGAAGGTCTAAGTGGCTCCCCTCCCTGCCATGCCCTGCTCTGACCCCTGCCCATGGCAACCTCAGCACCCAGGGGGCGCCATCTGGCCCAGAGAAGGAAAAAACAACAGGGAAGGAAAGGGAAACAATAAAGATGTGGTGTGTGTCCCTCATTGTGCTTTCCATCAAAGTGCTGGTAGTAAGGCCTCAACAGGGCTCCCACCCCAGCCCAATCTCCAGGCACTGGCGAGCAGATGGAACAAGTACATCAAGCTGTGGGGGATTATTAAAATGACTGACGACTGGGTATCATCTGAAATACAGCATTATTAATGCATGAGTCCAGCTATTCCCCTCCCTTGCCCTTGAACCTGTCCATTTCAGAAAGAGCACAGAGCTTATTGAAGGATCTCAATAGCTGGTCACTGGCTTTAACTGGTCAACATCCCCACTGCTGGTCACTGCATTTTCTCCTAGCTCTAATTGGCACAGATGGCTCTTTATATCTCACTCATCTCCTCTGAACTCTTATTGTCAATATCAGTGCTGTTTTGAAAGCATTTATTTTAAGTATTTTTAGCCCCTCATTCACAATTGTTTTCTTCATAACATTTTCTCTCCATTGTTCTCATTTTGAGGTACAAACTATTTAAAAGATGCTCTCCTACAAACAAACCCATGTGGATTTCCCTCCTAAATCAACCTGTTTGGTTTGGAAGCTGTTTGCTCCTAATTGCTGGTGGTTGGATTGATTTGTATGTGATTGTAAATATTTGTATGACCATGCCACACTGCTTTAGTTGGCTGGAAGGTAAAAAGGACTCTTCACGGAACTAAAACTTGACTGTGCTTATATAGCAAAAAAAAGACAGAAAGAAAAAAATGACAAGAACTCATGTGGAGACAATGTTTCATAAGTGTTATAAGCACTGGATATAAATTGTATTTTTTATCAATGCTGATTAATGTGAAGCTGTTTGAGGAAAATCACCATGAACAAACATAATTCCCCAGTTGGACTCAAGTGGGTTTGCTCTCACAGTTGCCAGATTTGAGTCATTTTGTGTCTACTTATTTTGTTTATTTATGCAAAGACTCATGTGATGAATGAACACTTTGTTTAAGCTTCAGGGCTGCCTAGGGGAGAGACTCAGCACAAGAAAGTGAGCAGATAATTCAACAGCAGGCTCGGTTAGCCGTCAAACACCAGACTTCAATGCATTGTATATTGTATTTGAAACTGTAGAGTATCAACATATTGTATTTATTATTAGCCACTGTCGGCTCTAAATTTGTGAGTAAAACAACAACATGGACAATCAGAGAAAAAAAAAACATGTTTGATGAATTGGAGCTATAAAAAAAGGTTTTCAGTGATTTCACCATCTCATTTAGATTTTATTGTAAATATAACATAGGAAATATATTTTTGTTCATTAGTGAAGTATAAGTTATGTATTTGGCTGTTATTTTATTTACTTTCTTAAATTTTTGTACGTGGTTTCATGTTTTTAAAACCTGACAAGTCACAGTACCTCATGTAGATGCTGATTTTTTTTCTGCTTATTAAAAGACAGCAGTATTGGACCTGAGACAGAGAGAAGCACCTCACTTGCTTACAGTACGTTTTGATAATCTTCCCTGGAATATAAAAAAAAAACAATCAGAATAACGCAACACCCATTAGATGTGTTAACACAAAGGAGTCATTACAAATAAGGAACTCATTCAAACAACAAGCACTTGATGTAAAATAATTATTCAATTATTTGTGTCCAATAATGATACAATCTGAATGGTATGCTGTATATCCTCACATGTGTTTTGTGTTTATTACAGCACTCATAGTGTGTGGCTGGTTTCTTACGAGGAAATGTTTTCAGCCAAAATATTCTGCATGCATTTGGCTTGCATTGACATTACCAGAATAAACAAGGTTTTTTTTTCTTGAAAAATGGTTTCAAACACAAGCAATGTTTTAATTTTATTTGTGTGAGAAGTTGGGAGCGTGCAAATATTTATTTGTTTTAATGTGGAAAAATGCACCAACATTGTGCATTCTTCTTAATTCTCTCCTGGTCATATTTTTGTATGTTTTTAATGTTCATACCTATCCAGCCATCTGAAAATGTAGCCCTCACAATTGTTTTCTCTAAATCCACTTGCAATGGTTTGAACAAAAGAACTGAAGACAAAAGCTTGTATGCTGTTTCAACATTATTTACTGTAATTCAATTTATTTCTGTATGGACTTTGTGATGTATATGGTGGGAATGTTCTCTGTGTTAATTTAATCAGCACAATTCACTGACATGCTGGACTGACATGCTAGCTGCTGTTCAGAAGTGTAAAACTGTTGTTCGGAGCAACGTTTATAGTTGTCTTTGGTACTTTGCTTTTTAGAGTTGTCTCTCAAGCAACACTGTGTGTGGCTCTTCTATCACTGGAGCCGATGTTGAAATTGCTGGCAGCCTGATACAATTTTCTGCGTAGAATCTTTCTTGTTTTGTTTTTTTCTGGCAGGTTCCTAGGCCCATGGCAAGTATTGTTTGGGTGTTATTAGAGAAAATGAAATACATAGTGTCTGTTGCTGCTTCAAAAAAAGTTTATGTCTGAATATGTAAATAGTTTATCATAATATCTTGTACAGTCCAATGTAAAGTTTTTAATTCAACTTAAAAAAAAAATGTTGCCATCACATTTGTGTTCACATTCTTCTTTATACAGTACAAAAGATTGATTATTTGCTAGGGGTATTATTGCTTAAAAAGAAAAAAAAATGAAGATGTTATTACATTTTTCTTATGTTTGTTTTGCTTGGCTTCAAAGTGTACACCAGCAAGTCTTTGGTTTCCATGTGCAGTATTGACGTGAGGTAAAGGTGAATAATTTTACAGTGGTGTGTGTGGAGAGCAGTCTCCTCGGCTTTGGTAGTATTAATTCACTATATCAAGTAAAAACAAACCAATGAGTGACACATTTGGGTGCATCTAGGCACCATAGAAATGTGTATAATGTATATGAATAAACTATCCCCGCAGGATCAATTCAGGCATATTAACACCATTTTCTGTATGTAAAAATGCAACAGTGGGATGAATAACTGCCTGTTTAAGCTCATTTACCTCAAGAATTTCCTCCTTTTCTGTAAGAGACAGAAATTGTGTTACAGAAACCTTCTCCCATCACTCCATCTTTTGTACTGCTGTTGACACTTACAAATTAAAGAGACATTTTGTTTTAAGAATTTGAGTAATTACTTTCATTGTGGAATTATTCATCATGTCATTTCTTCTTGTTCAGGTGTTTTTCTACAATGTATAAAACAGAGGTTTAAAAATTATAAATCAAAGGCTTATTATAGTGCACTTTTAGATGTTTAATCATACACAGTTCCTAATATCTCTTAATATGTTGCATACATGATTTGTCCTGCCTTTGTCGGCCTAGTCTAAATTAATTACTTTTGTAATAATATAATTGAATACTGATCAATTTAAATATTTTTAAATACAATATTAAAGTAAGTTATTCATACATTTAATGGACAGGTTATGCAGTAACTACTTATATCTATAGAGTGTTGATTTAGATAAGCCTTTATAGGGGTTCTATTTGTACCATATTATAATATAATAGAGGCCCATATACAGTGAATTTAAATACATTCTGAACAGGATGTTGTTTATAAAATTATTGTTTACTTTACTTTATGAATTCCTGGAGATGATGACCTCCTGGGTAATACTGTAGCTACGGCGATGTTTTTCATTTTACAGCACACTGAAGGAGATGTGTGTCATGAATATTTAACCTTAGCACCGGTGCCACTCAACTTAACAAATATAATCTGATCAAACCTAACACTTAACACGTTATCAAATACAACGTTTATTGCATGAAAAACCGAACATATAGTTTGGCAGATACAAAAAATAAATAGGCATTTACTGTGCAGCCTCTCACTGTGGTTTGGTTACTAAAGCACACGTCCTAAAGATCCTTGACCTCCTGAATGAAGAGGTGCAGGCTCAGTGTGTGTGTGTGTGTGTGTGTGTAGATGTGTGTGTTGCTTATTGAGACAAGGGTGTGTGTGTGCCAGAGGTCATCTCGAGAGTTGTAAGCCCAGACTATGTCCATCACTCTTCTCTGGATCTCTGCCATCTATTGCTCATTATCATCATGATTATTATGAGTTCTACACGCTGCTTCCTTTTAAATAATGTCTGCCTTGATGGGCTAAAACATTTCAAACAACATTTGAGCCAGGGTTATTATAGTCAGCATATCATTGACTGATTTGCTGGTCTTCTTGCTCTGTGTTAGCAATGCTCACCTACATAAAAGGAAAACAAAACAACCTAGAACACATGCCCTTTAAACCATTTGGGTAAACTGTTTAATTATTGGCAATCCCTTTGTCTTTTACAATTATATTGCATGCTTCTTTCTTCAGGGCAATGAAAGCTAACAGTTTAACGACAGTGTCTGTAAAAGATGTCTGTGTAAGCGCTCTGCAGCACTAGATGGAAAACTAGACATATACAGTACCTCTGCACAATCAATCTTATAGTAATTTTCCAAGCCTGTGTGACAACTAATGGCATGGAGAAAAGCTCTGTACTTTGTGTATTCGTTTTTGCATTATTGTGCAAGTGAGTGCATCAAATTAAAAGCACTGCTGAGTTGGTGATATGCAAGACAATTTGTATTATTGTCTTGCGCTGTTTTTGTTTCTTATTGTTCGCATAGACTTCTATATAAACTAAATAAGAGGTCAGCATGACTAATAGGGGGGCTGGTGAGCTATGTGGAGTAATACTTCTCTTTGTAAGTGGCCTGTTTGGATGAACTGTCACTGTTGTACAAAGATGTGTATGTTTGAACAGCGGATAATAATTAATACAGCGATGCTGTCGTGTAGCGGCAGGGCTGCAATTTCACAACTCTGATGACTAAACACCGGTGGGAAGGGGAGCAGTGAGGGGAGCCCGGAACAATATTTTACTCATTTGGATCTGCTCATTGGTACAGCCGTTGCACCCAGTGAATCTGTCAGACAGCACCATTTCCCCAAGAACAGCTGCTATTTATCTGATTTTCTCATTAGAGTTGACTCATGACTTCATTGTACTGGCTTTGGCAGAGGTGATGCAGCCTCTAGGTATCGCTCTTTAAGACGGCCAAGAGATGCTCTCCTTGATGTTACTGGATTTAGAAATATGTAACACCTGGTGATGTTTTTTTTTTCAGATTTTCGGTCATCCGTTAAAATGACGTTGAACAAGATTTCTATCTGATTCAACACCTATTAACCAGATGTTAATAATCTTTATGTGACATTCAGGTTATTTCTCTTTTTATTTTGCAACAAAGGTGAGAGAAAAGACTTTAATCTCAAGAGTCAAACATGTGTACAAGAAGAGTATGTAAGAACAGCCCCCACACTTAGCGATGTTTTAATCCTTGGAGGTGAAGGACTTAGGAAATCTTGCTAATTTCACAGATGGTTTAAAATAGATTAGTGTGGAGTAGCAGCTCCCGAGAAGGGCTGACCCACCAGGCTCCCTGTGCAGCTGCCAGAACCCTGCACCTCATGCTCAGGAGTGCCTTCCAAAAGTCCTGCAAGGTTAAACTCAAACTTAAGCATCCTGAAATGCCATCCTTGTTGTCAGCTTTATTGCATCTTCAATTCATTTCTGCATTTTGATAAAATATTGAATTTAAGGGCATTTCGTTTTCTGATCAGAAATCTTTGCATTGACTTTTAATGTTGTCTTGTTTCACAGTTAAGTCTATGTTTAATTGATCAGTCTTTTTTTTTCTTACCTTGAAATGTATGTATGGGCTTGGAAAATATAACTTCCTGTTCTTGGCTAAAAAAACACTTTGGGGCACAAAGGATGTTGATGGGTCCACTGGGCCAGGGAGACTATTCTTACTGGTTACTTTGTCTTCTTTGTCATTAGACATTTTGTACAATGCATCCAAGAGCTGTTTTGTTGTAATGGAATAAAGGAGTGAATCAGACTCTGCATGGTATTTCGAATAGGCCAAGCCTGCTGCTCGAGCTGGGCTGTGTCCGAGGAGGCCTGACACAACTCTGGCCTGGCTGAAAAGGCCCAGCTTGGAGTTAATGTGGAAAGACAATGGCTCAGGGAGAAAAACTCGACATGGTTTTGTTGGACTTGTCATTCTTTGGTGCATAGCTGTGAGAAAAGCCTAGGAACCATCTGAAGGTTTTTTTTGTTTTGGTTTTTTGACCCATATCTGGGACAGCTTTCACAAAGAGGGTTGAAACAATGGAGAGGCGCTTTCAGAAGGACAGGCCGCGACTCCGGCCAAACCATCTTGGACCTGCTTCACTGAAATGGTTTGTCACCAAAAGGCTGACATCCCAGCAGTGCTATTGGTGTATTTTAACAAAAGAACAAAAATAATGACGACTAATCCCATCCAAGAATTAGAAATATGTTAGAATAAAATGTAACACCAAGTAAATCGAGTGACTGGGTGTTAACAAAAAACACAACAACCACTACCTTTACATTCAATGTGTGACCTCTCAAAATGTTCGGTTTCTGAATTATTAAAAGAAAACAACATGAATGTTATGGATATGTTGTCAAAGAGAATTGCATATTTCCTTGCTGAACTGAGATGATACTGAAGATATATTTATGTTTATGTAAATCAATCTGGTTCTCTGAGCACAGTTGTTAGGAACACTGGGTTGCTAAATGAACTTTTGAAAATCCACCCGGGACAATATTTCAGAAAATGTAATTTTGCATACTGTTTCACATCACTGCATCTCCTCAGTGCATTTGTCTCCAAAAACGTTTGACTGCATTTCTGTGGGGGAAGAATAAATGCGTAATGTTTTTTTAAAAGCATCTCTGCGTCTGCTCCCTGAGCTTTTTGAAGAATTTAACAAATAAAGGTTTCTTTCTTGGAATATATGTTATTCTCTGAAAGCTATCACTCAGCTCTCTCATGCATATGTGAATTACACACCTTTATGAATATGTAAATGTTGCGAGAATGCCTCATTAATTAGTAATTCATGCATTTTTCACAAGCCCAATACTCTGCAAGTGTAGTCAGATGAATTATCAGTCAGAAGTTAAAAAAGGCATTCATCATCACGTTTTCAGAGGTTTTGAGCTACATCTGTAATTTGTGTAATTCAATGAATATGATTCACATAGCTTTTTATGGCGGTATCGTTGCAGCTGTCTCATGATGTGATCTATGGATTACTACTTGGAATCTGAAAGTGCACTTATAATGTTAACAGGCACATTTATCCATGTAGATGTTTGCTTACATTATTCTAGTCTGGTTGAAATATTAAAATGCAAGCATCTCAAATTATTTTTCTCAGTATGTTCCATTTGATTCGTTTTATTACTGGTTTTTGTCATTTCAAAATAGATCTGAAGAAAAATGATGAGATGTCAAAAGAGCATCTCATGCAACACAAACTGTAGCCAAGGGGAAGTCAATCAAGACGCCTTATAGAAGCATCTTGTCCGTGTGCATAGATTATGCATATCCTTCTCCAGTGACATTTTTCAGTACGAGATTCTTGAAGTATGTCAAATGAAGACAGCAAAATGCTCAAAATATTGGTCTCAATACAATTTCTAGACAATCTCAGGATTTAAGAAAGTTTGGGCATGTTTTGCCTACTTGACAATATTGCAACTCATCCAGGGGACATGGTATTGTTTTTTTTTATTAAATATTTTTGTAGGGATGAATATCGAAATAGCAGTTTTTCTATAATTCAGAAAATCTTATTGATGAAATTTAGAAAAATATGGTAACTATTGAACAGCATCAATAGTTCCTTGGTCACAGGCAGATCTCATAGACAACTAAAATAAAACTTCACATAATGTACAGATAATTAATCAGTTTTCCTGAAGATGTTGTGTACATTCTTTAGGAAATGTAGATTACCCTAACCAGAGAAAACATGATCCATGACTATACGCCAAACACACTCCATGAACCAAATTCCTCTTTTAGATGTTTGTGTCCACCGAGATGTGAGCATTTTCAATCTTGAATTTCGCTTGGACTAAATACACTTCCTGTATATGGCAATAGTGTCTTGGGGTTTCCTGGACATGTGGCTTTTAAATGAGCCCTCCTTTAAAATCATCGGCATGTTGAGAAGTGTTGCTTACCCACCGAGAGTCAGTGCAAATACAGTATATCAGCGTGAACTGTCCAGTGCACATTGCTGGACTATGAATTTAACATGAAGGCGTAAAGGCAGAAGCACTCGGGGGTTGCTTTTCCTGTCGGAGGTTCAAGTCTGCTACCTTACGTATGCAGTCACTTTGTTCCTGCCTCTCTATTGGTACGCAGACATATTTATGTAAATGGGTGGGGGGTGGGGGCCTTTGTTGTACATATGAGTGTACTCTGAGGAAAGGGTGCCGGGGGACTTTCAAGTAGTAAAAATGTGATGGAAGGGGGGGTTAAAAGAAACAAACAAACGTGTCATCATAATAATGTATACCACTTTACAATTCAAAAGTGCAACATTAAATCATTCATCTGGATTATTTTAATAAAACTGTATTGGTTTTGAATAATGGGTTATGGGGTGTGGGGGGGGGGGCTGATTTAGTGCTTTTGCTCTCAATCAAGTCGTTCTCTCAGGTGGGACAGAGCGAATCACCTAAGGAGAAGTGGATCAAGTACTAAAAGAGCCAATGGCTTTTTTCACTCACAGCTATTTGTTACAAATTTGTGATAGAATAAAGAAATAGTAAGGCTATTTGAATTAGCAATCTAAACATAACTTTTCAAGTGATACATAATGATGTTTACAAATTCACATAAAAACCCACACATAGGTAAACAATGTATCGTCATATTTGGAAAGACGATTTAACATAATTGTGGGGGTGTAACAAAAGATAATAGGACAAGTTGTGTAACAGATTTGCTCTCTCCAAATGATAGGTAAAGCAATCACTTTGTAATGAGCAATGAATAATCATGGATATATAATATATAACTACTTGACTGAGTAATGAGTCCAACAACGGCAGGTAGCAGAAGGCGCCCGGATTTGCACATGCCTTTTGGCGTTTCCACACTGTTGCTGTTGTCGATGGTCAGTCAAGCTCTTAATACAGTTTCCTGCATCTCAATGTGATTTCAATTATGATTTCATGGATGAATTATCTACAGAACTCAAGTATGTTATATAAGATGTGGGTGAGTATACAAATGACTTAATGTCCAGAATCTAAGCTGTTGCAAGAACCCTAACCTTCACACCTCCATGACAGCACTGCCATACGCCTACAAAAGGGCCACTTAATATTCACAATCCAGAAGGCTATTAGAAAAACAAGACAGGAGGTACCCCACTGTTAATATGAAAATCTGCAATTTAGGATTTCATCAGAGGAAAGTTCAAATTTGGCATGCATTGACAAAAGCCGAGTGAAATGAGACTGGATCTCCAAGGAAAGGTGTCTGCTGATTGCTTGTGTTTGGAATCCAAAAACTAAGAGGACAGAGGGAGATTAATAACGCAATGCACAAATCTAAGGTTGGATGAGACCGGTTAATTCCTCCTGTTGCTCAATGCTTTTACAGGCAATTCTTTAACACTTGCTCCCCTCTGATGGTGACATTTCTTGTCTCTGCAGACATGGTGGTGGTGATGAAAAACCAACATAAGATTAAAACATGGTGTCTGAGGGATTCGACATTGTCTCGCCTGCACATTTTACATGTTACAAATTATATTACACCAAGCTTGTCAGGCATTTGGGTTCTGATAATTACTATGCAATCATATAGATGCAAGAGATATTAAATATTCATTTACACATTCCTTGAGGAATAACGGTGATGGAAAAATCTTGGAAGTCGGTTTCTATTTTTAATGATTTCTTTTAACAAAGAATAAAGATATGTGATGAGATTCATATTTTTGTCTGGCTTTAACTAGATTGAAAGACTCACAATTATTTTTCTCTAGGATGGGTTGGATTTTTTGGTATTAACTTTAGGAGTTAAGTGTTATTCCATATATTAAAGCAAAGCAGTGCTACATTTCTTAACCTTCCCCTCATGCACGCTCTAGCCGAAGAGATTGACATAGTAATAAACTGATGTTAATTAGACACACTTTGAATTCTCCATTCTGCTCGTCTCCATGCCCTAGTGGAGCTGGTGGCTTATTAAATCATTTGCTGCTCCTGGGTGATCTTCTTTTGAATCTTGGCCTGACCCTCCGGGCACAATTTATTTTTATTTCAAAAAAAATTACCAGCAAATTTTGCATTAGTTCAAGAGAATTATAAATCATTATTACACAGACAGACACTTCAAACATTTTGTTTAAGAGCTTTCTGCTCGATAAGGCATCAAAGACGATGTTCACACTGATGACTGTTACACTGGCACACAGCCATTCATTAGCACACTTAAGTTAGCATGATCACGTTTTGTACACGGCCCACAAAACCATATTTATCGTTGTTGTAATCTCTTGTTATAGACAAGGGGAGGTTCTAAATTAAATCTATAACACAGATGTTATGAACCGTTCCCTCTCCTGTCTAAAATAGTGGCTGTGTATGACCGTAATGTGTTATCTTTATAAAGTTAAGTATACCAATTCAGATGTGTATTAATGCAAGAGCTGACCGAGGTTGTAGTCTAGAGTGTTGAGCTGTGAACAGGTTGAGATCTATAAATCAAGCCCCAAGAAGCAGCGCTGGGCTGTGAAGGTATTTGAACACGCGGTGGCCAAAGACAGTATTGGTTGGCCCAGAAATTCTCCTGAAAACATGTTTTTTTTTTTTTTTGTTTGACTTTAAAAGCTTTAATCTAATCATTTAAAACATAAACTATGTCACGAGAAAGTTTGTACTTCTTTTTATTTGTAAGTGTGTGCAGTTACAGTCATTCTGTGCATACGATGAGTTTAAAACTGTTAACGAAAAGGCAAACATGATTTATAAATCGGAGTCAGCAGAGAAGAGAAAAAGTTTAAATACTGAACAATATAGCCAACTGAGAATCCCCACTGGCTTTTCAAACAGCTGATTAGAGTTTAAATCTCAGAGCTGAATCTGATCTTTATTATTCTCATCTAATTAGGTGGCATATTCAACATGCATTGAACAGTGTCATTGTAAAACTCAAGAGGAGTGGTGGATAATGCTATTGTTAGGGTTTCAGCAATGCCCGTGGCATCACCAATGGAAGAAAAAGTAGCCTTAGTATCAATTATAGTGGCATGATTAGTGTGGCTTTGTCTCCAAGTCCAACAGAGCTAAAGAATACAGCCAGCTAGTTCAATTAGCCTCCACCCAGAGGTGGCAAAGCCTTTTGATTGGTCCTGCCTTTTATATATCTACTGTTATTCTAATCCGTCTCATTAAAGACCACTGCCTCAGTACAGGCCAGCAAAGCTTTGAACACGGAAAGAGATCACAGGAATGTCCAGAATAGCGTTAATGCTGTATGTGCAATCACAACTAATTTGAATACGCCTGGGCTGAAACACACCATTTATTTCACATCAAGCGTTATTACACTTAAAAAAGGATCCCTCAGTGGTTTAGGCCATTAGTTTCAGTTGATCATCAACAGATAGAAACAATCATTTTAAAGCTATTCAAACTGTAAAATCTACTATTAAATAAAACTTGGATTTTACTAGATGAATATGCAATAAATAAACACATCAAAAAGAGGTTAGGGAAAAAAGCATATGATGTACAGTTACTATAAACTCTAGACCTTACTATAGTAACTACTATAGTAAGTTACAGAGAGATGAGGGGAAAAAAGGAGGAAGACCTGCTTTGCCAATCAAATGAGGCCTGGACAATATATCTTCATAATTAACATCAGAGTACAGCATCCAATTTATTAAGGCTGTTGGCATTCACAAATCTAATGTGCATTACGCGTGAACAAAGGAGGAGGGAATTGAGACCATATTGAAAAGTATTAATTTATCAGTTTATTGGTTTTGCAGTTAAGTACCGAGCATTTCATTTAAGAGTTTGGCAGTTATCCCCAATGTGGTTTTGTGCTTAAAGATGTAAAGGGTCTTGTCTGAAAAAATCATCCAACATCTTTTAAAAAGTTACTCTGTTCTGGAAAAAAAATACTTGAATGAATTACAGCAGTCCATTTATGTTGTTAATTCAGAGGATAAATGGTGTTGGAGCCTTGAATATGCAAGTTGTCAGAGATTTGGCACCTTGTTGAGACACATGTTCGCTTCTGGAATCACTGCAGCAAAATCAAACTTTGCCGTCTGTTTCATATTAAGACTCTGGTTTTAAAAGCTTTCAACTAGTCCACTAAATCGCAATGCAATTTTTCCAGAGCCCATGTTCCCAATGTGACTGCTACAGTTAAGGATGTAATGGTGTGTGGTTTTGAAATATAACGTTGGCTACTTGGAACAGTGTTCATCTGGTTTCTTGTGACTCGCTCTCCCATCCAAGGCCTCACAGAGAGATATGATTATGAGTGAACAGTTTCAAAGTGAGATTTGGAAGGGAAATGGAAACTGTGTCCAGGTTGTCGTCTTTGAATAACTTTCATAGTTATATTTACATACAGTGATCATAGTGTTTTTACAGGCTTAATTTCTGTATGATTCACATGATATTACAAATTAAATTTAGATCAAGACCCACATTAGGAAAGGCCACCGGCTAGGTGTCCACAGTGAGACTTTGATTAAGAAACTCACACAAATGTGAATAAAATATATTCAGGAGTAGAAACTATGTACTTTAATGCATGTGTCGGAACCACACAGAAGCATATGGTGCCTCCCTGACTCGGTGGCTTTCTGGGCGTTAGCACTGTAAAACCCCTGTAGTTAGAAAAGATGAAGCATATAAAACTGAGCTTGTGTTGCACCACCATAGGATTTTCTCTAGTACACCAAGGACAGACTTGCAGCTGCGTTAATGTTGGGAAGGCAAGGGAAGGCGGTGGATGGTAGCGAACAGCTGGAATCAGATTCTGAAGATAACCGTTTTCTAGAATAACTCTATATCGGCATCAAATGTACCAGACAACTTTACAATCAAGATTAAGATTGGGTTATTAAAAGTGTTTTGAATATTACGAAGGGTAGCTAATTTCAACAGTAAGATGTGTTACTTTCCTCATGTCCAACAGGTTCATTAAAGTGGAAAATATTTGTAAATGTTCTAAACACTGATAAAACCCAGGCTTAGTTTAAAGGGGACCTATCATGCAAAATGCACTTTTTGATGTCTTTTATACATAAATATGTGTCCCCGGTGTGTCAGGGAACTCACGCAGCGTCAGAAAATAAA
>NW_011338637.1:0-6179 GCF_000735185.1 Notothenia coriiceps
GTCTCCGGACGGTCTGTCTTTAGAGGGAACGTCTCCGGACGGCTTGTCTTTAGAGAGGACGTCTCCGGACGGTCTGTCTTTAGAGAGGACGTCTCCGGACGGTCTGTCTTTAGAGAGGACGTCTCCGGACCGTTTGTCTTTAGAGAGGACGTCTCCGGACGGTCTGTCTTTAGAGAGGACGTCTCCGGACCGCTTGTCTTTAGAGAGGATGTCTCCGGACCGCTTGTCTTTAGAGAGGACGTCTCCGGACGGTCTGTCTTTAGAGATGAAGTCTCCGGACGGTTTGTCTTTAGAGAGGGCGTCTCTGGACGGTCTGTCTTTAGAGAGGACGTCTCCGGACGGTTTGTCTTTAGAGAGGACGTCTCCGGACGGTCTGTCTTTAGAGAGGACGTCTCCGGACCGTTTCTCTTTAGAGAGGACGTCTCCGGACGGTTTGTCTTTAGAGAGGACGTCTCCGGACCGTTTCTCTTTAGAGAGGACGTCTCCGGACGGTCTGTCTTTAGAGAGGACGTCTCATGCTCTGTTCACTTGATGTCCCCCGCTCTGTGGAGCTTCATCAGTCCCCTATAATGTCTTAGTTCTTCGTGCTATAACAGCTATCAGTTAGCTTAGTAGTAACCCTTTATCCAGCTTTAGTGCCACCTGTTGTTATTAGATTATAACCAATATGTGATTTATCAAAAACAACAATGTTTATATAATGACTCTCACTGAACGAAGCCACAGGTCCGCACTGCAAGGCTAACCATGGGGGGTAAATAATAACTCAGATTTACATTCGAGAGACAACAACTCCATAGCTTTTTAGATGGGTAGCTAACTAGATAGCCACCGTTAGCTAGATTTACAGATAAATAGATGGAAAGATGGACAGCGTGCTAGCTAAATGCTAACAGCACCCTGACAGGTTAGCTGGTCTCTGGTTGTCTCTAAATGTCAGCTCTGTGGACCTTTGTCTTCTGTCAGTGAGAGTTATTATAAAGTGTCCACATGAACTCAAAATATTCACTTTTTCAGAAAATCTCAAAATACTGATATTTTTCTCTGAATGCCGACCTTTTTCTAAAAATCTCATAATTTTGACTTTTTCCAAAATCTCCACAATTTGACTTTTCTCTCGAAATCGAAAAATTCTGATTATTTTCTCAAAATGACAAAGTCTTGAGTTAAACTTGAATGTGGAAAAAAGACTTTTATCAAATTCTGAATTGTTCTAATAATCTCAAACTTTGGACTTTTTCTCAAAAAATTCAAAAATCTCAACATTTTTACTCATTTCTGAAAATAATAATGAAAAAACGAAAAAGCATGATGCTAGTGCTAACAGGAAGAGCTGAGACATAAGAGATTAAACAGGAAGTGGGGAAAAGGGTGGGGCTACATCAGGAGAAGGACGCCCTCTGATTGGTCTGTGCTTCATGGAGACAGGAAACAGGTCCGAGTGAGACGTCCGTCCTCTAAAACATCTCTGCAGAGTCATATCCGGATGTGGAAGTTACTGCAGAACAGAAACAGAAGTTAGAACTAGATCACTCTCAACATTCAGACATGTCTCTGCTACATCAACATGTGTCCCCTCTGTGTAAAGAGACTCTCTCTTTACACAGAGGGGACACGTGTCTCTCCTACATCAACATGTGTCCCGTCCCCTGGATGTCCTGATCCATTTATATAAAAACCTGTCTGAAAATGAGCTGATCAGATATTGGCCACTTTATGATGTCATAACAATGTTTTGGCTTGTGTATTTGTCTGTTTGGTGTTTCAGCCAATCAGATACCGGCTCTGGATATATCTGAGACCTGGGATATATTGATGAGAAACAGGATAACAGGGGACCTTTAAAATCTCAACATTTTGACTTTTTAATAACAATTGCAAAATTCGGACTCTTTTCTTTTTATCTAAACCCGGTCCAGAACCAGGGGTCCAGAACCAGGGGTCCAGAACCAGGGGTCCAGTAGAATGAAGGTCCGTACCTCAGGAAGTCCGGGGCCTTGGATACCATGTTCTCGAAGTCAGAGAAGGACAGCTTGTGGTCCCCGTCCAGGTCCGCCTCCTCCAGAGACTTATCACAGACCAGAGAGACCTCCTCGGGGGACAGGTCCCCTTTAGTCAGCTTGGTCAGTGTCTTCTGCAGGTCCTCCTTACATATGAAGCTGTCCCTGTTGAAGTCTGGACCAGAACCACAGGGTTAGAGACCAGAACCACAGGGATCCACAGGGTTAGAGACCAGAACCACAGGGTTAAAGACCAGAACCACAGTCCAGAACCACAGGGATCCACAGGGTTGAAGACCAGAACCACAGGGATCCACAGGGCTAGAGACCAGAACCACAGACCAGAACCACAGGGATCTGCAGGGTTAAAGACCAGAACCACAGGGATCCACAGGGTTAGAGACCAGAACCACAGGATTAAAGACCAGAACCACAGGGTTAGAGACCAGAACCACAGGGTTAAAGACCAGAACCAGAGTGTTAGAGACCAGAACCACAGGGTTAAAGACCAGAACCACAGGGTTACTCTGAGGACCTGGAATCAGTCCTGAGTCCTGAGTTCTGAGTCCAGAGCCCTGAGCCCTAAGTCCTGAGTCCAGAGTCCAGAGTCCTGTGTCCTGACCTGTGTCCTGAGTCCTGAGTCCTGATCCCTGAGTCCTGACATGAGTCCTGAGTCCTGGGTCCAGAGTCCAGAGTCCAGAGCCCTGAGTCCTGAGTCCTGAGACCTGAGTCCTGACCTGAGTCCTGAGTCCTGAGACCAGAGCCCAGAGTCCTGAGTCCTGAGTCCTGAGTCCTGAGACCAGAGTCCTGAGTCCTGAGTCCTGAGACCAGAGTCCTGAGTCCTGACCTGAGTCCTGAGTCCTGAGACCAGAGCCCAGAGTCATGAGTCCTGAGTCCTGACCTGAGTCCTGAGTCCTGAGTCCTGGGTCCAGAGTCCAGAGTCCAGAGTCATGAGTCCTGAGTCCTGAGTCCTGACACCAGAGCCCAGAGCCCAGAGTCCTGAGTCCAGAGCCCTGAGTCCTGAGTCCTGAGACCAGAGCCAAGAGTCCTGAGTCCTGAGTACTGAGTCCTGAGTCCTGAGACCAGAGCCCTGAGTCCTGAGACCAGAGCCCAGAGTCCTGAGTCCTGAGTCCTGAGTCCTGAGACCAGAGGCCAGAGTCCTGAGTCCTGAGTCCTGAGACCAGAGCCAAGAGTCCTGAGTCCTGAGTCCTGAGTCCTGAGTCCTGAGTACTGAGACCAGAGACCAGAGCCAAGAGTCCTGAGTCCTGAGTACTGAGACCAGAGCCCTGAGTCCTGAGTCCTGAGACCAGAGCCCTGAGTCCTGAGTCCTGAGACCAGAGTCCTGAGTCCTGAGTCCTGAGCCCTGAGTCCTGAGTCCTGAGTCCTGTGTCCTGAGTCCTTAGACCAGAGCATAGAGTCCTGAGTCCTGAGTCTTTATGCTAAGTGGTCTCACCGTAGATCTTGAAGGCGTAGATGGTCTTGAGTTCTCGTGGACTCGTTTCACAGAAAGCGGAGAACATGTCCACAAAGTCGTTGAAGCTCATGTTCCCCAGTCCGTCCTCGGAGAAAGTCTCAACGATCCGGTCCCTGAACGGGTTCTCCTGCCGGGACAGAACCACAGAGAACCCTCTCATCAGAACATATAACAGATACTGATGTTTCATTCAACACAGAGAACTATATCATTATCTAACGGGACTGAAGCAGAGGATCGGACAGGTGACAGTTTAACGAACATCTTTCAGCCCCTGAACGCATCACCTCTGATTGGAGGAATAGCTCTGATGCTAACTGATAGTGATGCGTTGAAGTAGTTTCAGAATCTGGAGTCAGTTTTATATCAAAGTGAAGATCTCAGGAGCTTCACATCACCTTCTGACTCTGATGAGTAAAGAAAGAAAGAAAATAGAAAAGAATACAATTAAAAAAATAAAATGAAATTAAAAAATGAAATAAATAGATATGGATGTGTGTGTGGCACCTTGAGCTCCGGCATGCTGACGATGAGCGTCGGAGGGACTCTGATGTCGGGCCTGTTGGTGAAATCCAGAGGGACTAAATGTGGAGCCAGCTCACGGTATCTGCCGTGTAATCTGCAGAAGAAGAAGAGCGTCAGGTGACATTAAGCATTATGGGATGGCACTCGTTACTCAGGTTTAAAAAAGAGAGGTCATAAAGGTGAGCCTTCGTCACGGTGATCGAGATATTAACGAGCCAGAAACCTTTAAGACTTTTAACGATGAATCAGGACTGATGAGGATCTTTGTTCCACAGTGATGTCACTACGCTTCAATCAGTTCACATCTGTGTAACATCTATATGTATAGCCGACCTCCGGACAGGAAGTGGATCCACCAATCAGCTGGTTGGGATCATGTGACCTGTGATGATTTATTATTATTATTAGAGGATGAACTCACCGCAGGATCTCCTTCCTGGTGAAGAAGGTGCAGTCCTGTAAACAAACAGACACAGAATCAGCCAATCACAGAGCTGCATCTGATCTAACAGTATACAGCTCAGCCAATCACAGAGCTCCTATCAGCTCCTCTTCATCTTAATTAGTGTGCAGGATGTCCAGATGCTCGTTAAGCTGCTGTTGCATCATCTTCATGTATTTATATTATTATATATTCATATCTTTATATATTTATATTATTATATATTCATATCTTTATATTGCAGCACCTGAAACGCCTCCAGCTGCTCGTCGGTGAAGGTTGTTTGTTTGTTTCCCATCGTGTTCGTCTGCCTCTCCCATCACAGAGCTGCATCACACTGATCCTCCTCCTCTTCCTCCTCTTCCTCCTCTTCCTCTTCCACCTCTTCCTCCTCTTCCTCCTCAAATCTCTCTGCTGCTCTTCATCCTCTCTCCTCGATGTGTTTTCAGCTGATGGACGGAGGCAGGGTTACGGCTCTGGGTGCGGGGAGACAGCGTGATGCGTTCAGGGGCTGCTGGGGGAAATGGCTTTCACAGATGGAGGTGCAGCGTGTGGAATCTGTGTTAACCCTCGGGCTCCTGGATTCATTTTACATCTTTTTTGTTATTACTTATATTTGTATTCCTTATATTTTTATTCCTTAAATGTTTTATTCCTTATATTTTTTATTCCTTAAATGTTTTATTCCTTATATTTTTGTTATTGGATATTTTTTGCCTAATCACAAAGTATCCAGTGGCCTACACACGCCACTAGCCTACCAAAACTACTTCCATGAGCCTACATCGTGTGGTTTCCATAGCGACGTTTAGCGACACACAGCTGTTATACATTGTCTCTCGTTGGAAATCGGTAGCTACAAAATGTCAGATTTTAAAGTTAATTTTGATTTGTTGGGGGGCCTCAGTATTGATGAATGGTTGGCAGAGTTGGGCAAGTTACTTCCAAAATGTAATATATTACATATTACTTATTACTCTCTTTTGAAAGTAATAAGTTACATTACAATATTACTGTCTCTGAAATGTAATGAGTTACACTACTTTAGTTACTTTTTTAGTTACTTTCACCAAAATAACCGCAAAAGAATAGCTAGGTATTTGAAATGCTAAAATGTAGTTTAGTGCAGCTCATTATGCATCCAGTGAAGGGCAATGTGGTATAGCATAACAACTGTGTAGGCCCTTAAGGCTACTAACAACTTGTATTACAGGGCTTAGTTGAATACTCGATTCTGATTGTAAATTCTTAACATGTGACACGTTGTTAATACAGCAGTACAGACCGCTGTCAAGGACTATAATGAAGGTTAACATATTGTAAATCAAGGCAAATATTATTTAAACCATGCTCATGGTTTGAAATGGCAAACATTGAAAGGCAAAAGTATTATTAAAACCATGTAGCCTACTACATCATCACCTTGGTCCCATCATATACGCTGGGAAGAGAATATTTACTGTTCTTGAAAACTGGTATCACGTCATCATGTGAGGTTGACTTTGTGACCTGGAGAACATTTCAGCTGCAACATCAGCTCGTTGATAATAAGCTTGGGATATGAGATATTTTTGTAGCCATTCGTGGTGAAGGCATCTGTGCTATTGTATGCATTATTTTTGACCCAACATTTCTACAGGCATGTCAGAATATGGTACTATTTTCACATGAATATTCCATTGTCTATTTTTATACCACAAGCTGCCAAATGACCGCCTTACCCCACTGTACAGGCGGG
>NW_011338638.1:0-8970 GCF_000735185.1 Notothenia coriiceps
CACAGCAGACTAAGAACATGGAATAAGAGTTGAGCACACTCCAAACATGTGCTACCAACCAAACATGAAAGTTAGTAATACAACATACAGAGGGGTCTGACTGGAACAGGTAGGGTTGGCCTTCATCCCATCCGGCAATCAGCAATGAAACACCAAACGGACGCACCCCACTGTAGGAGAAAACAACACAGGTTCAGTTAAAAATATTCTGACGGGATAGAGTCAATAGGCGCATTCACACCGCATTACTTTTCCCACAAAGGTTCATGAGAACTTAGTTCATCAGAACTCTTTAGTTCTGATGAACTAAGTACAGATCGCGTTCACACCGTAATAAGTCCCTGGGGGTGGGACTCCCAGCAGCTTCTACTGAAGCCTTCCGAGTAAATCGCCAGAACGCCGACACCTCCTCATCTCCACCGCTCCCATGTTTTATTTTGTGTTGCCATAAGTTAGTCTCTCTGCGTTTCTGCGCTGGGCTAATGCTAATGCTAATAATGCTAATGCAAGGATAATAAAATGGTGGCTTCACAACACTTTTTTTGAGTTTTACGGGGCGTGGTTTGCAATCCGCCCAGCCAATCAGAAATATAGCTCTTTTCTCCACATGAGAGTCCCTGCTCTCTAGCAGGGACGGAAAAGGGGGTAAAAAGGTTCTCATGAACTAATTTTAGTTCCGGCTCTTTTTGGTGTGAACGCGACATTTCGGAACTATATCGGAACTAAAGTGGGAAAAGTACTCCGGTGTGAACGCGGCTAAGGCAAGCAGCAAAGCTGTTTTCAATGACAGTGCTTTCAGGGAGGAGAGCTCCAGAGGCTCAAATGGTTCTGTGACCAGAGCCTCGAGCACCAACGGCAGATCCCCTTGCGGGGTGGAGACATGCACCACTGGGCGCTGCCTCCTGACCCCCTGCAAAAAACGTGCTATAAGCGGTTGACTAAAGGCTGACCTGCCGCCAAATCCCTCATTGCAGGACGAGATGGCTGCATCATACACTTTAACTGTGGAATGAGCAAGCCCCCAGTCCACCAGTATCTGTAAATAGGACAGAGCCCAACGTACACGATAGAGGCTCTAGACTCCTTTCTTCACACCACCGCTGAAATCCCAACCGCTTCATCCTGTAACAGGCTGTGGATGTATTTGGATATAGTACGTCGGCCTGTGTCTTTAACAAAATCATTTGAGTCTCTCATTTTTGTGTCTCAGCTTCGACGGCCCTGTGCCCGACCTGCGAGCCATCAAGCAGCTGGCCTTCCAGAGTGGAGACGTCCCGGTGGTGTTTGCTGTGGTGGACTACGGAGACATCTCCTTCTACACCTTCAAAGACTTCCAGCTGCCCACTGACGTGTTCCCCTGAGATATCACTGCTCTTTAACATCACTGTAAAATAGAGCACATGCAAAGAAAATGAGTTCAATGGTTGATTTTTACAGACGAAAATATAAAGCTTGAAAGACTTATTTTTGTGTCCGGCTAATCATTTCAGATTCTCTGTCCTATTCCGAAAATACCTCCATATGGTGCCAAAGTTGAATTTGTGTTACACATTCTTTCGGTTTTTCACTTCTGTTAAAGAGAACTTCGGGGATGACGTTTTTTTTTTAAGTCGACCTGGAAATTAGCATTGCCAGGGCTCCCTCGACAAATGTGATGAAAATTCTTATATTAACTAGTCAAAAATATGTCTTTCTGGTACTTTAATCTTTTGCAAAAGAGGCGAACAACATGAAGAGCAATGTCTCCACAGCCGAGTGCAACTACTCAAACTGAAGAGAGAGCTTTTATACAGTTACAATGAATACATGCTTAGTCATGAGACAACTGAGCCATGACTCTATCAGAGTACAATAGACCAATGACCAGATCACTAATCACCCCCTGTGTGGTCACACCTTCCTGAGTGCTGAGATCTACTGTCTCTTGACATGTAAGGCTGATATAATTGTATTATTTACATGTTAAATAACATCATAGCATTCAATTATCTGATAATCATAATTTCCATGACTTAGCAATGGGATTTTCTCTTTGGTTTTCGGAATATTGCAGAAAATAAACTTTGTGGCCAGCACAGGTTTAGGATACTTACACTTTTTGTTCAGCAGGAAAATCTCTACATATTAACACCACTTTGGCAAATCAGCATAAACGCAACGCTAACGTTAGGCTGAAAACAAACTACACCACATTCACATGACTTCACATCACCACCGCTAAGCTAAAGGAGGATTCGTGATGGCGTTTAGTAATTTGTTAAGTCACTTGCTAGCAACTGATGTTTTTAATGACACATAGAAGCTTCAGCCATTCATGAGTGGGTTATTTACTGAAGTATTTTATGCCGTAGAACAAAATCTCGTCACTTGTGTTTACCAAATCCAGTCACATACAGTAAACAAGATAATACAGTGACAATAACAAAAACAAACAAGCTGCTACTAAAGTCTGAGGATGGTTGTTGTTGTAGGAAAGTTTTGCGAACAGAAATATTGTTTTTGTTCAATATTCTGCATTCATAAAGGGGCTCCATTATGTTGTTTTTTTGTGTTTACCCTTTACTGTAGTGTCTTATACATTGTTTTTTTTGCATGTAAATGGTCTGCAAAGGCTAAATCCCAAAGTTCCCTCCAGAGTGAGTTCCTCACCCACACACTCTAATAGATGTTTTAGTGAGACCTGTGAAAACACCATTACAGTAGTCGAGTCTACTAAAGATAAAAGCATGGACAAGTTTTTCCAAATCCTGCTCTGACATTGGTCCTTTAGTCCTATATATTTTTCTTAATGTGATAGTAGGGTGACTTAGTAATTGTTTTAATGTGAATATTGAAATTCAGGTCAGAGTCCATGACTACACCTAGATTTCTGGCTTTTTCTGTTGTTTTAAACATTGCAGACTCAAGCTCAACGCTGACTTTTAATCGTTCCTCCTTGTTTCCTGAAACAATGACCTCAGTTGTATCTATGTTTAATTTAAGAAAGTTCTGACACATCCAGTCATTGATTTGTTCAGTGCATTTTCTCCTGATAATATGATTATGCAAATGTGTGTCGTCTGTATAGCTATGGTAACTTGTTTTATTTTTCTTCATTATCTGAGCCAGACAATAGGCCCCAGGATGGAGCCTTGAGGAACCCCACATGTCATATTGGTCAACTCAGATTTGTATTTACCTATAGAACAAGATTAAAAGTCAACTTTGCTCAAGCGGAAATAAAACATTTAGTTTAATTCTGCTGGCAGTAAAACAATTTCACCACAAGGTGAATTTGTAGTCCTTTTTCAATTTTTTTCAATTCTTTTTTTCAATTTTTTTATTTTTTATTCACGTAAGATGAAGTTTGAAAATGATGACTGTTAGGTTTTTTCGGAAGATTACATCATATTAGATATACTTTATTGATCCCAGTTTGGTATTATTTTTAATCAGCAGCATGTAGACAAGGCTTTCCACTAGAATTATCAATAAAATACAATAGAATAGTAACTGTAGATAAAAACATATCAACAATGAAATATATATATCTAGAGTATTGAATACACAATATAAATATACAGAATTGAGGACAGTGCACATTATAATAGACAAAATAATTCACAATTCGAAAAATATTTTCTGCGTTCTGCAAACAAAGGAGATTATTTACCATATAGAAATGTGCCGCTGGTTTGCTGCTGTTCACTTCTTTCTTTGTGCAGGTATATTTTAAATGCTCTAATATAAACCTTCAATGACTTCTATTCTCTTGCCTGTTTTTGTTTTTTTATTCCTCACGGCAGGATAACTTAATGCCACTGACATCTCCTCTTGATTACTTTTTAGCTTCAGCTGCAGCTCCACAATATAAATGCCCAATTGATGTATGTTTTGTAATTACATCTATTGAAGTCTCTTATCGGCTTAACTGTTGTTTTGTTCTGCTTTTCACGCAACACAGTCCTTAAAAGCTTAAACGCATTCCCTCAGGATGGGAAGAAGGCAAACAGCCATGTCAGCCCTGAGGACTCTAGCTTTTCTAGCTTTATTTGGTTAGTTATTAAATACAATATTTGAATGTTACAATAAAGATTATTTCTTTGTCTAAAAGAGAGTTTTTGGTCTCCTACCCTGCAGGTGTTTCCAGCAGTCAGACTTCAGACGTTGGTCTTCTGACACATTTGAACCTGACGACAACTAATGATCTTCTAGCAACCATGCGACCCGTGAAAGTCTGGACTACACCCACCCTCGTTCAGCTGGACATGTTGTTGTATAGCATTTTAGAAGTGGTAAGTGTCTTGTCATTTCAATCAAACACAAAAAACATCTTTGCTCCATGCTTTGCGGATGAATTATTACAGGTAATTTTGGTTTAATGCAGTGGTGGAATAGGAATTCACTCGAGTGTATTTTTTCATTTGAGTACTTCAATTATTATTACATTTAAAAAAGTAGTCAGAGGTGGATGAATTACTCAGATCTATTAGTTTAATAAAAGTAGTACGACAATATAGACGTTATCTGTAACAAGTCAAATCCACAAATATTTGGGCCATAGATGTTTTGTTTTTTTACCTTCTCTATTGTAACATAACCATGAACATAACCCTTTGACTAGCCCTTTTCCCATTTTTAGTACACTTTATTTATTTATTTTTTATAAGGTATTTTCATTTTTTTACCTGTTGATCAGAGGGACATTTTTGAAATTACACTCAAGTTGAGTGACCTCTTTATTTTTCTGCCGTGGTTATTTTATAATATTTGTTACCACATTTAAATAAACAAATTATTTTAATTTTTTTATTTATATTGACAAAATAGTTTGAACTAGAGAATTGGGAGTATTGTATTTATCCCAGTATTTACAAAATACATTAACAATGCTAATCAGCCTCGTTAAACCTTTTAAACAATATAATTTCAGACACAAATGGGTCAAAACGTAGGAAAATGACCCAGAACTGTCTGCAAGGAGGGATATAAGTGAGGAAACGTGGTTCAAGCTTACATGCTATTTGATCTGTAACAATTTGAAAACATAATCTACAGTATGATTGATTGTCTGCAGGATGAGAATAGTCAGACGGTCACCACTCACATCTGGGTGAAAACGGTGAGGCTCATCAATGATAATATTTATTTCAGCTGCCAGAATGAAATTGCATTTGCAAAACATTAGTGTCAATTTAATGTTTGAAAATGCAATTCTTACATTTTTTTATATTTTCTCATAATGTTTTGTGAGTAAAAAAACAAACTCTTACCCAGGTGATGATTCTCACATTTAACTGTTTATCTATTATTTTTAACAAACAAAAAACCCCATAAACATGTAATAAAGGCAGGTGTTGTGCTTGATGCTAACTACGGTTGCAAAGAGGCGGAAAGTTTCCGGAAAGTTTCCATGGGAAGTTAAGCTGGGGAATTTTGGAAATATTCGATGCAAAATTAAACAAAAAAACGTAACATTTCAACAGATTTTTTTCTTACATTTTTTTTCTTTTAAGTAGAACAGAACAAGTTTTAATTGTTTTATTGAACAATTATTTGTTTCATTGAAGAACGAAAACAGGAATGTTGAGTTAAATATTACTCATCCCCCCCAACCCCACTCATTAAAAAATGAACAAAAATGCACACCCCATCCAAAAATCCCCACAAAGTCCCATTCAAAATGTTAAATGAAAAGAGCCCTTCTCCCTCCTAAAAGTCCTATTAAACATGAACATCTTCCTTCAAGCAATCCTCTGCATTTTTGCTAAACCCTTTCAGTCAATGGGCTCTTCCTGGGCCTCATCAACATCACACTCTGAGTCTTCCTCTGCAGTGTCACTGTCCAGCCTTGTTGAGGATGGTTCTGTGTCAAGCTCAAAGAGCCTTAGGTTTGCCGAATGCCAACCAGTTTTTCCACTCTCACATTTGTGAGCCTGTTGCGAACCTTTGTGTGGTCTCGATAGCCATACAGTAAGCAGTGTGCTATGGCATGGATATTCAAGTGTTCTTGAATGGCATCTGTTTGTTTTAGACAAGATTATGCTAAAATATACTTTCCCCAACTGTATTTAGGTTCCCTATGAAGAGCCAACCTTCAATTTGGAAAATTCCCAGTTTATTCCCATAAATTCCTGTTAATTCCCGTGGAAAGTTTCCATCTTTGAAAATTCCCGGAATTTTGCAACCCTAGTAGGATTAGTGTCCGTTTGTCAATGACTTAATGGCTGTTTAGTGGTTTTCTTAAAACCTCCTTTCTAGAGACCCCAGTTGAAAACTCAGCTAGGTGGCATGATGCAAGTTTCTGCATTATCCTTTATATATATATTTTGGATGGGATATGTATTTATTGTTCTATTAATTGATGTTAAACAGTATGTTTAAGAAATGAAATATATGCAAAAGTTTACATCTCTGAGGATATTGGTTTTAGTCTTCACCTTTTAAATGATATTCGTAGTGGGACTAACTTCTCCTGTTCACCGTTATATACACAACAGATAATCATAACAGATACATCCACTCCTTCCTTTTAAGAAGTAGAGAACAACTCACGAAGTGAACTTGTTTTATCGTCAACAAGCTAAAGGCCTACAAGATATGCTCGGTTTCTTTTGGACTTGTGATGTGAAGTGAAAGGAAGTAAAACACTCCATATTAATCTTTGATGGTAAAAGCAGCCTGCCGTATTCTAGCTGCCCCACATGGACAGAAACAGTAATGCAGGTTCAAGATATTGATGAGTGGAAAATACATTTTTTCAATCATAAAACACATAGAATCAGTAGAAATTAATGATTATAAATTTATTTTATTTTAAATGCAACGGATACAAGAAGTGATTTTATGGGACGTGCGGACCTGTGCGGAGCGTCGGAACCGTTCATCCGCTGCTCGAGGGCTTACATTTTACAATTGAGTTCCATTTAAAATCAAAAAGATCATAACAATAGTTTGAAAGCAAAAAATATGTAAAAATTACATTTATATCTTGGGACCCTTAAGAATTTGAAATAAAAAGTATAAATCACAATTGTTTGTTTTTCCAAAGGAGGTTAGTAATTATAGTTAATCTTTGATGTAACCACCGCTGGGCAGACGGACGGCTTTTGAAAACACTCTTGATCACAGTGGTGTGTGCTCCATTGGAGAGAGTCTGACTTAGGTAAGCCCCTAGATGACATTCAAAGCTGTTGTTTTTAACATGATTGACTGGAACTTGTACATTAAAACAAATTGGACTGGAAGTTCTTTTTTTTGTTACGGATCGTAAAATATTTGTCAAGCAACATGTTTTCCCACCAACACGTCAACACAGAGAAACAAATTCTTACTTTCTCTCTTCTGCATTTCCAGCATGATTCACAAGTTTGTGTTTGTGTGACCCCTCCAAACAAACCCATGTCCACTTCTGTTGTGAGAGGTATCCACTCAGCCACTGGATGGTGTGATATGGAGTCTGATGTGAACAGAGACATCGTTTCCTCATGCCTTATCCAGCTTTTAACTTCCGTACAGAAAAGTACCTCATGTAGGCATATTAAGTACGTGTCACTAACACCGTGAGGCTTTAAGCAGGAGCAGAATAAGAGGAAAAGATACCAAGTTAGTAGAGGACGGTCAACTTTGGATATGCCGTGAACACAGTGCGAGTCTGTGGTAGATTCACAATGAGACAGTAATATTGAAATGGACCTTTGGATTCATTACTAATAGCAGCCAGGAGTGGTGCCAAACGTTTCCTTTTATTATTTTACGATGTGCAAACACACGTCGAGGGCAAATTCATCAGTATAACACTAAATGTGTGAAATCCGCATGTGAAGTCCTCTGTTTACTGAGTTTGGGGAAGACAGACCATAATCTGATGGAACATATTTTATTTCATGGACAGTCAAATGGAAAACTCAACGCTGATAGAGAGGGAACGCAGGCAGGAGCAGAGGATCACAAATTTACACCGTGAATATAGATGAAAGAACTTACCAGAACAATCCAATAAAGTCTTCAGGTTCTGATCAGAGTCCAGTTTATCATTTTAAGTCCCTCAATCTGATCTTGTACGCAGCACTGACGTGTTACAGAGCCTCTGTCTTGAGAACAGAGCTGAGAGAGCAGGCCTCCACCCCAAACACACACACACACACAGACACACAAACACACACACACAGACACACAAACACACAGCACACAACACACACACAACACCACACACAACACACACACACAGCACACACTCAATCACAGACACACACACACACACACACCCCCACACCACACACAACACACACACACACACACACACCACAACACAACACACACACACACACACACACACACATACAGGCACTTCCCCCCACGCACACACCACACACCACACACATTGCAAACCAAACAGGCACCCACAACACACACGCACAGACACATAGAGCACATAGACAGCAAACACACAGGCACCCACACAATGCTATTCATGTAAATGCACCGTGTGATGGTCCAGCGGAGTGAGGACCACCTTTTCTTTGATACTAACTAAATATCAAAATAAAAATAAATACAACTCCCGCATTTCAGCACACAAACAGATACCCACACACACGCACATGCACACGCACCGCAGCACGCACACACACACATACAGGCACTCCCACGCACACGCACACGCAGCACGCACAGACACATAGACACATAGACGCCAAACCACACAGGCACCCCACCATGTATTCATTAAATGTTAGACGATGTGAAGGTCGCAGCGGAGGAGGAACCACCTTTGCTTCGATAGTTTTTTTTTTGTTTTTCTTTTTTTTTTTTTTTTTTTTTTTTTTTTTTTTTTTTTTTTATACTTAAGATATCAAAATAAAATAAATAAATCCCGCATTTCAGCAACACACACAGATACCAACACACACACACACACATCACACACACACACACAGATACCAACACACGCACGCACGCACGCACGACACACACAGCACGCACATGCAA
>NW_011338638.1:9015-19966 GCF_000735185.1 Notothenia coriiceps
GTGGCCACAGTCCCTTCGAAGGCTGACTTCTCTCCTCACGGAAGTCCCTAAACAATAGGCCCCTGAGGTCTCCGTCAAGCGTTCCATGGCTGTTCCGGGCTTCCCGTACGTCGGAGTCGGCACCGACTGCCGTTTCGTCGACCACACCCTCTTCAAGCCTCTTCTGTACCTTTTCCTGAAAGCGCGCCCGTCGGTTTCAACAAGACCTTTTGACAGGCTTGTGGAGTCCTCCCTTTCGCCCTTGGTAGGGTTCGACACATGTAATTCCTACCCTGCAACAACTGGAGTTGACTTACCTCACAATCCCGCAACCTTCCTTGTGAAACTCCTTGAGGACGTTGGGCTGTTGAGGTGGGAGATACAAATTTCCGTCTCGACCTCATACTGCCCCCTAGCCTGTGGTAAGAGGCCCCCCTCCGCTAGGTGATCTCCAGCAGTTTGTGAAGTGTCACCGTTTCGGGCCCCCACCCTAACTCCTAGGGGGTCTTTACGACTTCCGAGACCCACACCTCCCTGACAGTACCAACTGTGCAGAGTAGTTGTTCACGCACGCCTTCAGCCTTAGTCATGGCATCCTCACGTCTGGCCCACACCAAGGGGAAAAATTTTTCCCCTAGTCTCCCACACACGGTTAATTCTCCGTAGTGTGATGAGTCGGAGGGGCACCCTTTCAAATTAGATTCATGAGCTTTCCTCCCAGTCGGCTAACAGGCTTGGAGGTCTAACTCCTCCTTGTTACCGCCTAAGGCAGGACCAGCATCCTTCGCTGCCTAGTCCGAAAAATGAGGGGCGTGTGGTCTATGAGGACTCCCCGGGGGGGACCCTCATCTGCGAATAGGTCAGATGTTACACAAAACATCTGAACCTCTTCGAATTACTGGTCCAAGGGTCCCTGCGAATATTTCCATGAACTCTCAACCCTCCTCGCTCTCCTCCCCCTCTCGCGATCTCATGTGGTAGATGGCGCCTCTTTCAATGAACATTCTCCCACTCTCTATCCTAGAGCATCATATCGAGGTCCCTGCTTAGGTTTAGAGGTGATGAGGGCGTTTCGCTCTCCGACACAGCGCACCAGGCTCGCCATCATTTCCAGCCTAGGTAAGTGTCCACTCCCAACCGGAAGTCGGTCCCGAGATTCTCTGCGAATACAGGGTGTTTGAGGACAAACATTTTATAAGTGGTGTACCTCATGTTATGCAATAAAGCTTCTGGCATGCTGCACCCCATGTTTCCCAGACGTCAAGCCACCTGATTCCTAACCGTCGGTGACGAAAAAGACCGTCGCTACTTACACCAAGACTACCCGAAGTAGTGCCAGACGCTAACAGGACGCTGCGAACGTCGGTGAGGGTGATCTAGGCAAGCGGTTGCCCCGTAGACCCTAGCACGACTTGCGCCAGGAACTTTATAAATGACCTGAGCAGACATTACTAGGTCATCAACTTTGGATTGATTCATACCATCCGTGTATACCCACACACTGAAATCTGAGACTCATTATAAAGGTAAACAACCAATGAAATGTATGAAGATGTGATGCATGGTAAATTAAATTTTGAGTGACAATGAGTGAACACATGTATGGTATTGTGAAGAGCGAGGAGTACGGATCTTAGTACCATATATACGTCATGAAATGATGAATTACATGTACTGTCCCATGGAATAAGTTAAATGATGTAAACCAGGTGTAACTGGTCTCAGAAGATTGCCATTCCGATATATTATCTGAGGTATACGCTCTTATATTGTGACTCCCTGTTCAGGTATATGATGATTGGTCATTGGAGAATTCATGTAAAATTCCACTAATATCTGAAACAAATGACTCTCTTTACCCTAGTAACACGTCCTATTCATGAAATTTATATGAAACTACGAGTATCTCCTAGGTAGTAGCAATGGGATTTGTTAACTCTCTCAATTTCTCACTGCAGAAGGTTGTGACATAAAATTGTCGAAAGTCGTCAGCCTCCTAGTTGGACCACATATGAAATCAATTCCTGCTCGATGCGGAATAACCCACAATATCGAGAGGCGAATTTCACTAGTGTTTTACTATAGTTCTACATGCACACTCCTA
This sequence comes from Notothenia coriiceps, assembly GCF_000735185.1. Taxonomy (NCBI): domain Eukaryota; kingdom Metazoa; phylum Chordata; class Actinopteri; order Perciformes; family Nototheniidae; genus Notothenia; species Notothenia coriiceps. The sequence goes on from NW_011338638.1 coordinate 11,099, forward strand.
CTACACACCTAGTCGAGTGTTGGTCACATACGGTGGTTGGAAGAAATATGAGTGGCCTGAGCCCCAGTAACGGATCCCGAACTGTTCCGCTCTAGATGATAACGTCTAACTCACTTTTTCTGCCGGGTCTGTTACGAAGGGTTAAACTCCGGAAAAGTATCCGGATTAACGTAGGACTTTAATTGTTACTTCCAGGTATTAGTCGATTGCCATATCCGTCCCCATTTCACGATAACCCCGGCTCCTGGGACGATGGCTAGCGCAGTCTCCCCCTCTGGTTCCCCCTTACGAGGGCCGTAAAAAAAATTTTATAACCCTCTTCAACTTTCCGCTACGGTTACGAACCACGTGAACTCTCGTCTGCGCTATACTTCTCCAGATACCCACACGCTCATAGTTATTGAGAGTGAGCCTCGTCGCCCTCGCCGTGTATGTGAGTATACTTTGGTCTTGACATGCTAAAAGCAAAAGAAATACCTGTACTCAAGCAGAATGTTTAGATGATAGGGGCGAAGATTTGACATAGAACAAAAGGGACCGCGCGCTATCTCTGTAGTCGTCCATCCAATAAAGTATGGACAAAAAGTAAATAAGCATGAATCAACATGTACATTTCTCTTGAGCCTTCGTCTTCACTACCCGGCGCTGTTTTATTACAATCACTTTATGAAAGACACTGTTTTAGAGGAGTTTTGACAAGTCTCAAGGAATCGAGTGGACTCGGGGAGTCATACTGTCCTCTCCTTGAGAGGAGGGCGAACAACACCTTTTCGAGGAATAAGGGCAATCAGGTCGATCGATGGTCTAGATTGTAGTGCAGGGGCGATTGTGGCCAGGCGAGGAGAGAGGGCAGTGAGGGAGAGGGAGTCGATAGTGTGATTTACGCGATAGCGGGTGTCGTTGTGTGTCTCGCCTCCGAACTTTTACTGTGTCGTGTGCACATAAACGGTCACGTTGAGAGCTAAACAGACCACACAACGGAGACAACGCGCAGTGACTTGTGCCCTTTAATGTCAGGACCGGCAACAGAGAACACAGTACGCTAACTCCAAAGTGCATTTCGTGCCAATTACAAATATGGAACTCCAAGAGTTCTATATGCAGTTAGTTCACCGTAGACGATTGCCCCACCCACCTACTACCAAATGTAGATTTTTGCATTAAAAAAGTTTGTAATAATAAAATTAAAAGAAAAGAAAGAAAACAATGAGAATAAAAAATTGCCAGCGCTAGATGCGGCGTGGTGCTGTGAGCTGGCGCAGCGGTAGCGCTAGCTGACACAAAACCGCGGTAACTCGACAGTGGATTAGTCAAACGGATTGGTGCGGTTAATGTTCAACCATCGAAAAGTTTAATTTTGAATTTTTGGTCCGTCAAAGTCACGAGGTACAACCTTCTCGCCTTACAGAGCTGACGAGTGGTTCTGCGATGGGTTGGTTGGATGACCAGTAGAGGTCTGGCCTCTACCACACACACACACACACACACACACACACACCACACACACACACACACACACACACACACACAACACACACACACACACACACACACACACACACACACACACACACACACACACACACACCACACACACACACACACACACAAACTTTCGACCACTGTCTCTCGAGGGAGGTGAAAGTTGTAACGACTTTACCAAATATATTAAAAATGCTTTCTATGTCCTGTGATATATTCGATTTAAGTAAACTACTTACTCGGAGTTAAAAGATCTCATCGTACCTCGAACCGTTTGTGTGTCTGCCCATGAGGTGTACTTTGTTATGCCTACACAACTGTTAACGATCTTGTTCTGCGCTCGTATTCCCTTTCGTCGTGCCAGGTTGTCTGCACAATATTGGTCTCTACGTGTGGATCAAGTTGTGTTTTACGACATTTCATCTTAACCGATTGTGTAAGTTCGGAAATCGTCGGTTGCGCTTTACGATCTAGTATATAGTCTCACAGATTTCATTGTCCTGAGTGTCTTACAATCCTAATCTGGGTTAGTATCTTCCAAGTATATCTCAAGAGGGCTGCGCTACCCAAAAAAAGGCTTTCCCACGACCAACAGAGGGAATCCTATTCCACTCTTCAACAGTACGCCGGCGCCCTCCCTGAGGCCTCAAACTTGGCGAGGAGGAAAAGCAGGCTTTCCTCGGTAAGAGTTCGAGGGTTACCACCCCTTGAGGCACCTAAGACCTTGAGACCACAGCTCCCCGCCGCGGCTTCGGCAATAGAGGCTTTAAACACCGACCACTCTGGTTCAATGTCCCCAACCTCCACAGGAATGCCCGAAAAGCTCCGCCGGAGGTGTGAGTTGAAGGCCTCCTGAACTTGGGCCTCCTCCAGACGTTCCCAGCTCACCCGAACTACACGTTTGGGCTTACCAGGTCTATCCAGAGGCTTCCCCCCGCCACTCGACCCAACTCACCACCAGATGGTGATCAGTTGACAACTACGCCCCTCTCTTTACCCGAGTGTCCAAAACATACGGCCTCAGGTCCGATGATACGATAACGAAATCGATCATGGACCTTCTGCCTAGGGTGCTCTGGTACCACGTACACTTATGAGCATCCTTATGTTCGAACATGGTGTTTGTTATGGCCAATCCATGACTAGCACAGAAGTCCAGTAACAAACCACCACTCCGGTTCAGATCAGGGGGGCCGTTCCTCCCAATCACTCCCCTCCAAGTGTCTCCATCATTGCCCACATGTGCGTTGAAGTCTCCCAGCAAGATTAAAGAGGCCCCTTCAGGAGCCCCATATAGGACTCTTTCCAGGGTCTCCAAGAAGGCCGTATACTCTGAACTGCTGTTGGGTGCATAAGCACACACAACAGTCAGAGTTTTCCCCCCCATAACCCGCAGGCGTAGGGAGGCGACCCTCTCGTCCACTGGGGTAAACTCCAACAACGAAGCACCCAACCGGGGACTTGTGAGTATCCCCACACCCGCTCAGCGCCTCACACCTTGAGCAACTCCGGAGAAGAATAGAGTCCAACCCCTATCCAGAAGTAAGGTTCCAGAGCCGACGCTGTGCGTAGAGGTGGGCCCAACCAGATCCAACTGGTAACGCTCCACCTCCCGCACAAGCTCCGACTCCTTCCCCCCCCAGACGTTCCACGTCCCCAAAGCCAGCTTCCGTCGCCCGGGTCTGGTCCGTCAAGACCCTCTGCCTTCCTCTCAAAAAAAAACAGAGGGCACTAAAAATTATGCTTGGCCAACTCTTACTTGTCACTGGAAACCTACTTGAAATGTAGGTTTTATTTTCTTATTTTAGCAATGTGATCGCATGGTTCCTTCAGATATTATGGCAGATTTGCCATCTTATTCATTTTGTGTATACGGACTAAACACTTACTCACAATTTTTAAACAGTGCCAACAGTGACAGTTCGACAACTTGATAATATATTAATTTCATCCCCGAACGTCAACAAGCGCTCCCTTCCCAGCTGTGTGCATCAAGTTTAGTGTCCCCTGGTTTCTTTTGTGTTTGAGCTTCTTGCAGCTTTTTTTAATTTGCAGTTTTTTTTTTAATCTGCAATTCTTTTAGTTAATACTGCAAGCGTCAAGTTTTTTTCTAAATGGTGTGCATGTGTTTTCAAGATGGTGAAGATGTTTCTTCATTTGCATGTGTTTGGCACATTTGTGTTTCTATATTTGCATCACTTTAGAAGCTGCAGCTTGTTTGTCCTAATTTAAATGTTTTGGGCATTGTGGCGCATTTGCACCTGTTGGCCATCGTACATTACAGGTAAATAAGGTAAAACCATGTAACTTATGGATGTTGCTTTGAAACTTCCCCAGTAGATTACTTATATTATACACACGAGACAATTGTTTTTTGCTTTACAAAAGTTTTAATTGAGGCATTATGAAATGCCAGCTTTTGTTGAATTATAAATGTATTCATTACATATGAAGTAACAATTAGACAATGTTAGCAAAGTAAACACCTACAGGGGTATTTTCTAATTTTGAATATAGCATTATAGCACGAAGTGTCAAATTTGACCAGAGCATGAAAATAAACACCTACTTTTTCCTGTAGTGTCCCTCATTAACTGCAGACTGAGCAATTTTTCCTGCATTGGAGCATATGTGATATCATTATTTATTTGTTTATCACTTTCCTTTCCACACAGGCAACGCTATACAACTGGGGTCAGTCAACACTGACGAAGCCCTTACCTACATCTCGGAGCAGTTCATGGTTACAAAGGGAGAATGGGAACTCGTCAAAATGGACATTTTTTCATTTAATTATTCCAAAACAACTCATGATAAACAGAAACTAACATACAAGGTAAGAACATAGTTATTGGGTCTGTTGTTGTTGACATAGTTCCGATGTCTAGGTGTCCTTAAAAGAGAGTTCACAGGAGTTTAAAAGGTTAAACGCAAAGTTAAAGTCTCCATTATGTATTTGTACATGTTGCAAATATTGGTACTAATTAAAAAGTATATTTAAAAAAAGGTTTGTTTTATTTTAACTTTATTTATTTTTTAGGAATATTTGCATAATATTGCTCTTTAATATTACATAGTATACAGCCATTTCAGGATCCTTGCTTGACAATAATTTTAAATGATATATTTTGTTTTTTTTCCCCAGGTCATAATCTCAAGGAAGCCGATGCTTTATGTGATTAATTTAATCATTCCCCTGCTCTATTTTCTGGTCCTGGATTTGGCCTCCTTCTTCATCAGTGAAGCCAGAGGTGAAAAGCTGGGCTTCAAAGGGACGTTACTTCTGTCCATCTCCGTCATGCTGCTGATTCTTAAGGACATTTTGCCCTCCACTGAAAATAAGCTGCCATGGATTGGTAAGCTGCATTAAATTCTGTATATAATATGGAAAAAAACATGATAGTTGCCAAGTAAATAATCATCCTATGCCAAATCCTGTCTGAGGTCATTTTGATCAGGCCCACATTACATTTAGGTTCTCAACACATTTTGGCCTGCCTTGTTGTAGCTGAAGAAGGTTTGATGAACTTGCCCCAAAGGGTTAAGTTTAATTTTTTTATTTGAGTTTTTAGGCTTCATGCACGGTGGCCGACTGGTGTAAACGCACTACAATGGCCCTAAACACTTCCACTAGGACAGACGCACTGCAGAAACGATGCAAATATTAAAACACAAATGTGCCAAAACACTTACAAATGAAGAAACATCTTCAACAACTTGACAGCACATGTGCAGCCACCGATGTGCCTCAGTAGCCAACCTCTTGGCTCCCCCCCTGCTCATTACTTACCTCGACAACATCACACTGACCAGAAAATGTCGCTGGATCTTTTTAGCCAGCTACTGCCTTGCGATCTTCACCATTGTGGGGTTAAGCGTCCTGGAGGCCATGCTGGTGGGCTACCTATACGACCTCGATGGTTGCTGCTCTATGATGGCTCAAAGCCCTGCTGACGCCCAAATGGATATCCTAGTGGAAGACGAAAATCACAAAGGTAAGGTCTCTCCAAAATTCGACCTACCTACCTACCTACCTACCTATTTATTTTTAATAAACAATGTAATGAACAGAACCAGCCACAGGTCCCCGAGGCTGGCACGGAAAAAGTGCCCAGAGGAACGAGAGCCACGTATCCGGCTTGCTCCTCCTATATCCTTTTCAGCATAGCTCACCCGGCAGGTGCACCTCATCAGACAGATTGCAGCTGGGACCTGCACACACAAAACACACACACAACCAGACGGCACCCCACATGGTGTGGAGGGGTCGTCACACTACCTACCTACCTACCTTTTAATACAGAATATACCTACAGTCTGGTACTTCTTATTTGACTTTACTACATGATCTGAGTACTTGTTCAACATAACTATTTTTAAGATAAGAACACACCCATAAATAGACAGATGTGAGGCACCTTGATACAAATGTGTAATATGTTTTTATATTAGGAGGATTGACTTTAATAGACAATACAATTATACAACACCACAATTGGCAATTTTATATAAATATCTAGCAATTTTCAACTAAGCACTTTTTCATTCTGTTGAACTGTCTCTTCCACACAGAGCCTGCTGGAGCAAAAGAGATTCCTGAGAAAAGTTCCCTTCCTCTGGATGGGCTCAATTGTTGTGACCTGCTGAAACTGATGAAGGTGAATGCAGCTCGACAGGAAGTTGAAGAACAAGACCAGAGAAAGCCGGGACGCTACAGAAGAGCGGCTGTAATCATAGACAGTGTTTACTTTGCCCTCTATTTTTTAACTGATTTCGTTTTTTTGATATACATGAATGCAGAATGGTTTTCAGCGATATATACATAATGATAAGAAGTAGTTGATGTGTGCATAATCTGCCATTGCATGCTCTTGAATCTGACTTTAAAGATTTTTTTGAACTTATATTATTATCACCATTTCGAACCTTTAAATGATTGAACTTCAATGTTGGTGCTCTTTAAATATACTACTTTTTAGTCTTTTTTTAAGTGGTGCAATGAACCAGTTAAGTTTTTCAGACATCAACTTACAGCCTATATTCAAAATATCGACTGTGAAAATGATAGTATGTACAGCATCTGAATTCATATGAATAGTGAACTATGTGTTACTTAACTAAAATGTAACTACATTTTGTAGAAGCTTGCTGGTAGTTCAACCACATTCTTATTCAGAGAGCGATTCAAGAAGTGGTTAAGGTGTGGGTCATTTTGATAACCTTGGCAGCACGGAGGGCCATGTTTGCACACATATTGGTGTTGTCATATAATGTTTAGTGGTGCTTTACAACTTTTGCTGAAACTTTTCTGCCATGTATGTATAACTGTTTTTTAAAACAATACATGCTCCCATTGTTTGATTTGAATCATCAAGCTGCATCAAGCAAATGATAATGCTTACAGGTATAACTCCATTTAATCACCAATATAAACTGTGCTACAATTCAATATACTTTTTTGGTATGATCGTAAAAATAAAAAAAACAGCAGAAAACAATAAAAATGTTTCTCTTATTAAAGTTGTGTGCGTGACTCCAGCCACGACAATAAATATCAGTATAAATCGTATGAACGAAATGAAATTAATTCAGATTCATCACATTTTTATAACGTAACATTTAAGGTTTAACCAACCTTAAATGCAAGACAAAACAAAGCAAGACTTTCTGACGCACGACCAACAAGGATCTGACAAAGACTGCTAAAAGACAAAGACCTAATTACAAGCAGAACTAATCACATATACAAGAGACAGCCGCAGAGGACAAGCAAAAACTCAGGGGCAGCGGAAGGAAAGAATTAGGCTGGGGCAGACAATCAAACATGGGAAAACACAAAGACAGGAAGTAAAAACATACATAAAGCAGGGGAATAATGTTTAGAAATAAAACAGGAAACACAAAAACCAAGACCATGACAGTATCTACTCCCCCTGCACTGTCCCAGGCAAGACGGATTGACAGAGCCTTTCTGAAGGATATGCAGAAGGAAGAGCAGATGGGCAGAGCTCGTTTCTGGGGCTTGTGTTGGTATTCGGGCAGCTAGGGATTCTGACGCAAGACACCAGAATTTGGTAAATTCTCCCAATGGCTCCGGCACGTCTTCTAGAGCTGCTCGACCATGTGGTCTTCCTCCCCCATCTTGCGTACATACGCCTGTCTGGTCATTCTCCTGCTGGTCCTCGAGACCGTCTCCATCTGTAAGGCCGCCCACAGAAATGTCGTCATCAGCAGGCCATAACGTGGCTTCCGAAAATAACCGAGTGACACGAGCAGATTTTAGTCGAGACCGGCGGAAGGTTTGTCTCAAAACTCGTGTGTGTAATAATACGATCCACAAGCAGAGAATTAAGTTCCATAAACGCATTTTTTGTTGATTCACAAATGCCTGATCGAAAGTTGTCAATGTTAGAGAGATATTCACAAATTACTTTTGTATATTTGTAAACTAATTATAGTATTCACAGATCATTTTTTTATTTGTGAAAATATTTTGCATACTGTATTTGCAGATCCGTTTTATATCAGCAATTTTTGAGGAGTTTGCCAATCTTTTCAATGCATTTGTGGATGTTTTTTTACATTTACAAATCACACATTTACTCACAAATTATTTTTATGTTCACACAAATATTATTGAGACAAATCTAACCCCATAGATGTTCTTCATATCACAAAGTCCCAAGAAAAACATAAATAGATGAGAGCAAATGAATTTGAATGAAAAATAATAATAATAATAATTGGTTTTCTATTTTAAACACAGGTGAGTCTAGTTATTTAATAAATACAAAATTCTAACTCGGATACTTATTTTCACTATGTGCAGGTACATTTTGAATGTTCTAAATAATGACCTGGAATTATTTCCTGTCACCTGCCTGTATTTGTTCTTGACCACAGGTGTTTGAGTAGTTTGCACTCTAAAACCCTCAATGTCACTGAGATCTCCTCATGTTCACTTATTGCATCAGCTGCAGCTCAACAATAAAAGCGCCAAGGATTTATGTTATGTAATTAGTTCTATTGAAGTCTCTTACTGTTGTTTTGTTCTGCTCATAATGCAACACGGTTCTGCAGCTTAAAAGCGTGCCCTCAGGACGAGATGAGGGCAAACTATCATGTCAGCCCTGAGGACTCTGGCTTTTCTAGCTTTAGTTGGTGAGTTTTTTAATTACTTGTGGGTTTTACAATTCTACTTTTGAATAGTATGTTGGAATAAAAATACTTTATTTCTCTAGAAAAGTTGTTTTTTTGTCTCTTACCCTGCAGCTGTTTCCAGCAGTCAGACTTCAGACTGCTCATACGTTGGTCTTCTGACACATTTGAACCTGGCGACAACTAATGATCTTCTATCAACCATGCGACCCGTGAAAGTCTGGACTA